>NC_079194.1:215910410-216167910 GCF_029499605.1 Hyla sarda
AAATAAATCGTTCCCCCCCCCCCCCTCGTCATCATCCAGATCCCCCGTCATTAACACCCCCATCATCATCCCCCCCCCCTTCATCATCACCGTCTGTTAATCCCTTCTCAGTGGTCTTCAACCTGCGGACATTCAGATGTTGCAAAACTACAACTCCCAGCATGCCCGGACAGCCATCGGCTGTCCGGGCATGCTGGGAGTTGTAGTTTTGAAACATCTGGAGGTCCACAAGTTGAAGACCACTGCGGCCTTCGTCATCATCCAGACCCCCCTTTTGTTTTCTACTTGCCTCGCCTCGGTGGGAAGGAAGGATGAGCATGTCCGGGCCATCTATGCTGCAGGGACCATCCGGTGGGGAGGGCTAGTCGTTCTGGGCTGTCCATCTTCACCGGGAGGCCCTCTTCTCCGCTCCGGCCCCAGAGTAGTGACATTGCCTTGACCACGACGCGCGCGTCACGTCCCTGCGTCAATGCAGCGTCCCTAGTCCGGGGCCAGAGCGGAGAAGAGGGCCTCCCGGTGAAGATGGACAGCCCAGAACGACTAGCCCTCCCCACCGGACGGTCCCTGCAGCATAGATGGCCCGGACCAGCTCCCCCTTCCTTCCCACCGAGGGGAGGCGAGTAGAAAACAAAAGCGGGGTCTGGATGATGACGAAGGCCGCAGTGGTCTTGCGGACCTCCAGATGTTTCAAAACTACAACTCCCAGCATGCCCGGACAGCCGATGGCTGTCCGGGCATGCTGGGAGTTGTAGTTTTGCAACATCTGGAGGTCTGCAGGTTGAAGACCACTGAGAAGGGATTGACAGGCCAGAAAGGTTTTTTTTTGTTCGCTTGAGTATAAGCCGAATGGGGCGTTTTCAGCACGAAAAATCGTGCTGAAAAACTCTGCTTATACTCGAGTATATACGGTAATTGTATACAATCTTGTGGACTGTAGCTGTTACTTAATAGTTAAAAAAAAAAAAAATCTGCACAGCTTCAAAAAAGTCAGTTTAGCCCTGGCCTTTATTTTAGGGGAAAAATAAAATAAGTTTGTAAACCAGACAGCCAGATATTTAGCTTTCTGTCTGACTAAAGCAGTGTTTCCCAACCAAGGTGCCTCCAGCTGTTGCAAAACTACAACTCCCAGCATGCCTAGAGTTGTAGTATACTGGTTGGGTATTGCCTAGAGCTGAAGGTAGACTGGTTGGGAAACACTAGACTAAAGAATAAAACCTCATGTAATCAAAAAGCATTATTTACTAATCTACTTGACTTTCTATATAGATTTAATTGGATTAATATTGTAAAATGGTGGCTAAATGGAAAAACCAAATTTCTCTGCTATTCCCATCCCCAGGTCTGTTCTTCAGGAAGCTTGGTTGGACCACAAGTACATGACTGCATATGTAACCGCTTCCTATGAACGGTTTGTGCGGGTCACACTGACTGTACTCTGGATTCTGGTTACTTTAGTCATTGCTTTGTTTGTTCCTGACATCAGCGAGATCATCTCCGTAATTGGAGGAATCAGCGCTTTCTTCATCTTTATCTTCCCAGGTAAGCCTTATCTGCCTTGTTATTTTAAACTGTCTTCAAAAAAACAACAACAAAAAACTTTTGAAATGTCAACCTTTATTTGGTCAGTACGTGGGTAGTGAGATCCCCAATGATCCCTAGAAGGAGTAGGGAGAAGTACTCAGATAAGGGCTTCTCCCTCAATCTTTCTCCTTCCCGCAGAAGGCTGGCTCCATAGACTTTCTATAGACAGGGAGAGAGGTGCTTAGGTGCTTCGCCCAACTTGTTCTTGAGATTGGTGGGGTTCTGGGTGCTGAGACCACCACTGATCAAAGCTTTTGACATGTCTGTATGACATATTAAAAGATAAATAAATAAATAAATATATATTATTATTATACAAAAAGGCAATGTAAGATGTTTTATTGGCACCAGCACACCACATGGTTTGGCTCTGAGACAGCATAAAGCAGGGTTTACGTGTAATGTTTGGGTCAGTTTTTTTTATTTTCATTTTTTTAATGCCAAAAACAGGAGTGGGACCCACACAGAAAAACTATAATGGATAGGTTTGAACCTGTGTGTTTTTAGAACCACTCCTGGTTTTTGCTATACTGACCGATGTAAACCTAGCATTCGACTTATGGTGGTGCAATTCTCTTTATTAATATGTTGCCAAATAAATGGACCTGTATAATGTAATACTTGTCAATGCAACTGACATATTTTGTATGCAAAACAATGCAAAAACCCCTCCACCTTTTTAGGCCCCTTTCCCACTGACCTGCCTCTTCTGAGAACGCTCGTCAGGTGTGTGTGTGTGTGTGTGTATATATATATATATATATATATATATATATATATATATATATATATATATATATATATATATATATATATATATATATCTCTAACGGACCCCATAATAGTAAATGGGATCTGTCAGGACCAGTTTCTCCTCGTTTAGCCCCATCAAAAAGAATGCCCGTTAAGGCAAAAAAAATAAATATATATATAAATATAAATAAATATATATATATATATATATATATATATATATATATATATATATATATATATATATTTTTTTTTTTTTTTTTTTTTTTTGCCTTAACGGGCATTCTTTTTGATGGGGCTAAACAAGAAGAAACTGGTCCTGACAGATCCCATTTACTATTATGGGGTCCGTTAGGCATTTTTTAAGAGAGTAGCGGGAGGAAAAAATGTTGCATGATGTATTTTTCCTCCTCCTATACTCCCCGGTAGAAGTCATGCTGCCATGTCCGAACGGCAATGTGAAAGAAGCCTAAGATTTAATGCAATCAGAAAGCTACATAAATCATAACCTAAACATTCTGGAGCTAGGAGAAGCATTTTCAGGGGAAAAACTTTGTGTACATGATTTTTTTTATTTTTTTTACCTCATCGACAGGGCTGTGTCTGATTTGTGCTATGGAAACCGAAGTAATGGAGAAGAGGAAAAAGTGAGTGATCTATGTTATACTGTTTATACATGGGGCATTACGCTACAGTATATATAGACTTAAAGTGCACTATGCCAATATAGCAGTCTAATATGCCTGAAGAGCAAATGAATAAAGTACTAAAACCAAGATTTAATACCGGTCCTGCAATCCAGGAGAACCTATGGCATAGTTTGACTTACCTAAAATCAGATTGTTGAACACAAAAAGAAACCATTTGATATTACTGTATTTTCTACTCAGGAATAAAGTAGACAGAATATTAATGAACAGTGTGAAAAAAATATGAAAAGTGGTGGAATTCTATACCCCGCCCCAAACAAATGTATAAAAAGGGGTAACCAATCAAATGATATGTACCCTAAAATGGTGCTAATAAACTCTACTACTTATCCAGGAAAAACAGTCTATTATTAGTCCTTGAAAGTAGTTCTATAATAAAGTTATAGCTCTTCAAATGCATAAGTAATGATGACAATTAGATGAGCGAACTTACAGTAAATTTGATTCGTCACAAACTTCTCGGCTCGGCAGTTAATGACTTATCCTGCATAAATGAGTTCAGCTTTCAGGTGCTCCTGTGGGCTGGAAAAGGTGGATACAGTCCTAGGAGACTCTTTCCTAGGAATGTATCCACCTTTTCCAGCCCACCGGAGCACCTGAAGGCTGAACTAATTTATGCAGGATAAGTCATCAACTGCCGAGCCGAGAAGTTCGTGACGAATCGAATTTACTGTAAGTTCGCTCATCTCTAATGACTATTAAAAAAACACCCCATCTGAAGAGCCTTCAATGGCTGGTCTCTTCATCCTTAAAGGGGTACTCTGCCCTAAGACATCTTATCCCCTAATCCAATGGAACTCTGGGTGCAGGGAGATCGCGCCCCAGCAGCCAGACCCCCATGATCTCCCTGCTGCACCCGGCGTTCGTTTAGAGTGCCGGGTGCAGCGCCGGAGGCTTGTCACTTCACGGTCATGCCCCGCTGGTCACATCACGGCCACGTCCCCTCAATGCAAGCCTATGGGAGGGGGTGTGATGTCATCCGGCACGGAGCGAAGTTTGCTCAGTGCACTGGATGTCTGGATGTCCTTTGGATAGTGGATAAGATGTCTAGGGGCAGAGTACCCCTTTAATTGCAGAGTTCTCTATGGTAATGTTTAAGATGAAGAGTGTAATCGCATTCTGTCAACAATTCCTGTTATTGCAGCGCTAGATACTAAACTCTAGAAAGAGAATAAGGGGTCTTTTCATTAACGGATAAATTCATTCCCACCTATATAACCCCTGTTGACCATTTGCATATTAAATGGTAATGTACATAACCTCATGACCAATATATAAAGTTCATGGTTTATCATGTCTGGTCCGATGTGTCTCCTGCTTGCAGATCTTGTCTCGTCGCCTGGGGGATCATCTCTGTTGTCTGTGGAGCCTTTGTATTTGGGCAGAGCACCACTATAGCCGTTATGGAACTCCTGCACAAGTTCTGAGATGTGGCAGCTGAAAGCTGATGTTTTTGTCAAAAAAGTATATATTTTATTTAAACTTTTATATCCCTTTTAAAATATTAAACCATTTGATTTCCAGAAATCTTTTGTTGTGGTTTTTATGCAGCGACAATCCTTATCTATCCAAAACCTGTAAATTCATAGTTTGTGGGTGTATTTTGGATTTAAAGGTATACTCCACCCCTAGACATTTTATCCCCTATTCAAAGGATAGGAGATAAGATGTCTAGGGACCCCTGCAATCTCTGTGCAGCACCTGGCATTCATTTAGAACGCTGGGTGCGGGGGTCGTGATGTCACGCCACGCCGCCTCAATGCAAGTCTATGGGAGGGGGCGTGGCAGCCGCCACGCCCCCTCCCATAGACTTGCATTGAGGCGGCGTGGCGTGACCTCACGAGGGGGCATGGCCGTGACGTCACTACCCTCGTTCCAAGCATTCGTAACAAAATGTTCAGAACGCTGGGGCAGCGGAGTACCCCTTTTAATGTTAGTCATAGTGTAGTATAAGTATAAGCTACCCTAGTGACCTCTTTAAAGCATGAAAAATGACATATGACACGTTAACCCTTAAGCTTAAACCTTCTACCGCATCAATAACTCCTTCCACATACATCCACATACATTTACTTATGCAAATTCTTGTATTGACTCAATAACGTTCTGCTTGACTAAATGAAGCCTTTGCCCAATAAAGAATCAATTTACATATAAGATCTTAAAGTGAGTCTGCATCACTTATCATCATTGATTTTAGGAGCAATATTGTGTGCTATTCAGGGGTATTAATATTATAAGAAAAGTGCTGCTGCACAGCATGTCTCTACTTTGTGGCTGCACTTCTCCTTCTGCAGCGTCAGTCACCCAGCCCCTACAATCTCTCCACTTCCTCTGCTTGGGCTTCTCTTATTCCCTGCACAAGGGAGGAATGTTCTATACACTGCAGCATGAAGATCATCCCCACCAATGCTGAGGAACCCTGAAGACTTCCCTGCTATTCTGCTCCATTGTGCATTTCTTTTGTTGATTATAGTTCCTATATGGTTTTGTTATAGTGAGGTCTGCAGTGCCTTAGTCAAAGACTGCATAATATTGTATGTATACGTGTATATAATTTTTTTAAGTAGATTATGCTAACACAGAAAGTGCCTCAGTGCGCCACTATTTACTACTAGGTTATGATGGAACTCTTAGTATGCCAGTGTTGCCCGACTTATTTATTACTAGATTATGTGGTGTTTTAGGGTAGGGTTATGTGCTGTATTTTGCTGAGTATTTTCCTACCCATTGAAGTAAATGGGTAGCAACATCAGCTGCAGAACATACACTGCAAAACATGGCACGTGCGACCCTACAGAGTGTGTATTACTAGGCACACTATAAAGTTGTTCTGTTAAAAGATCCGTTCTAAACATCCGTTAGAATGTTTATGGGATTTTTTTGATTATCCGTTATGACCCGTTAACATCCGTTATTCATGATGGGCTATATTTGTGATTGGAAGAAATAACGATACATGCACTAATTTTTCTTCCGTCACAAGAAACTGGTAAATTAACAGCCATTATTTATAACATTTGAAGTCTATGGCTGACGGATGAGCCTTTATGTCATCCATTTGCACCTGGTTTATAATATCCGTTATTATTTTTGAGCATGCTCAGAAGAGGTGACATCAGCAGACTCCTGCAGTGCAGAGGGACTACTACTACTCCCATTATGGAACAGACTTGTTTCCATGATGGGAGTAGTAATTCCCCGGCTGCGGGAGTCTGTCGGTGGCTGGGGAGGATACATTAGTGTCTGTACTACTAACACTATGATGGAACAGTCTGTTCCATGATGGGGGTTGTAGTACAGGGGCTGAGGGATTGATCGCACCGGGTTTCACTACTGAGACCCGATGCGATCAGAAGTTGTTAAGCAGGGGAGCGGGCGGCATGGTCTGCAACCCTGCGATGTATCGTGTGTTTTTACTTTAATTTTAAGCTCCCCGTGGGGATCCCTGACTGTCCAGCACCAAGGAGCCATTCAGGGCTCTCAGCAGGGTTTTTAAAATGAACATTGCGAGTCGCAGCAGGGGCCATATGTATATTAAAAGCGCTGTGGGGGGTATATGCCCCCCCCCGCAGCGCATTTATAATATGCCCCCCCGCGCAGCGCATTTAGAAATATATACCCCCCCGCTGGCGCATTTATAATGTGCCAGCGCACTTGTCATATTATGCCACGCATCGCTATATGTGAAAAGTATTTCTATCGGCATCGCATCGGGCCAGCAGCCGGCCGGCCCGATGATGATGCAATACTTTTCATACCTAGTGCTGCAGGGGTGTATATATATATATATATATATATATATATATATATATATATATATATATATATATATATATGCATATATGCACTTGGGGGGGGGGCAGACATATAGATTTATCTGGCTAGATATATCGGCTCATTTTAAAAACCCTGCGGAGAGCCCTGAATGGCTCCTCGGCACCGACCATTCAAGGCTCCCCACAGGGGATTTAAAAATGAAAGTAAAAACACACGATACGTCGCAGGGTTGCAGACCATGCCAACAGCTCCCCTGCTTTTAATAACTTCTGATCGCATGGGGTCACAGAATTGAGACCCGGTGCGATCAATCCCTCAGCCCCTGTACTACAACCCCCATCATGGAACAGACTGTTCCATGATAGTGTTAGTAGTACAGACACTAATGTATCCTCCCCAGCCACCAACAGACTCCCGCAGCCGGGGAATTACTACTCCCATCATGGAAACAAGTCTGTTCCATGATGGGAGTAGTAGTAGTCCCTCAGCACTGCAGGAGTCTGTAGGCAGAGGTATTAAAATGGCCATACATGAGGGATGTTATAACGGGTCTTAACGGATGAATATGCCCGTTATTTTGACGGACATTATTCAGCCGTTAGCATCCGTTATTTTAGCCGTTTTTATAAATTGGATTTTACACAGAAAATGGATGTTTAATAACAGATGAATACTCAGTGTGAAAGGAGCCTTACACTTTGACTTGTTTTAATTTTTTATTGAAAGCGGTTTTTCAGAATGCTGGGTTTAGACAGACTATATCATGAGGCTCCCAGCAATCTTACTATGACTTATGATATGTTGTCACTTTGCTGGATTGAAAACTGGCTTAAGGACCATACCCAGAGAGTGGTGGTCAATGATTCGTACTCTGGTCCCCGGTTATTAGTGGTGTACCCCAAGGTTCAATACCGGGTCCGCTCTTGTTTAATTAATGATCTAGGGGATGGGAATAACAGCTCTGTCTCTATCTTTGCAGATGACACCAAGCTTTGTAGCACGGTACAGTCTATAGAGGATGTGTATAAGTTACAAGATGACTTGGATAGACTAAGTGTCTGGGCATCCACTTGGCAAATGAGGTTCAATTTGGATAAATGTAAAGTTATGCATCTGGGTACTAAAAATCCACATGCAACGTATGTATTTGGGGGGGGTTAAACTGGCAGAGTCACTGGTAGAGAAGGATCTGGGTGTACTTGAAGATCATAGACTATAGAATAGCATGCAATGTCAGGCAGCTGCTACTAGGGCCAGCAGGATATTGTCATGTATCAAGGGATGGGGACATAATACTACCCCTTTATAAAACAATGGTGCGGTCTCACTTGGAATATGCTGTTCAGTTTTGAGCACCAGTTCATAAAAGGGATGTTATGGTGCTGGAAAGGGTGCAGAGACGTGTGACTAAACTATTAGGAACAATTAAAATAATTACATTTGTTTAATCTTGAGAAGAGACTTTTAAGGGGGGAGGATATTATCAACGTATATAAATGTGTGGTAGCCCATTATGGGAGTTGTTGCCCTGTACTCTTGCTGCCCTGTCAGGCAGCCTCCCTTCTGTGTCCCCTGGGCCTCCTTGAACTTGTCCCCCCCCCCCCCCCCCCTGTAGATATGTTTTGCTGTGCATTGTGATATATAATGTGTTGTTACTTTAAGAAATGTACCATGTGATTGTTACCCATTAGGTATCAGTGACCAGGTGATCCCAGGGGTGACCTATGGGCTCCCTGTTAGTCTCCCCCATATAAGCCCTGGGTGGAGCTTGCTCGCTCTCTTAGTTCCTGAGTCTTTGCTCGGGTCAAGTTGAGTCCTAGAGTGTGTGTGTGTGTGTGTGTGTATCCAGAGTCATTGGAGGCCTCAACTCCAGTTGGCAGCCACAGTCCATTGCACGTAAGCTACAGTCCTAGCTTTGTCAGTCATCAGTCAAGTCAAGTCAGTCCCTGTCAGCGTGGCCTGCATTAAATTTTACAGTCCTACTTCAAGTCCCAGCAAGCCCTTAAGGTCACTGGTCACCTCCTTGGGCCCTGGCTGAACTGTATAGACTTTACCATCTGTCTACCCTCAGTAAAGCTACTGTTGTCCGTAACTTTGCGTCAGAATCATTATTGCCCCTGTGCCTAGCCCAGGATTCATACCGTCGGGTGGTATTGAGGATAAACCACACCCTGGCATCACAAACACGGGGTTAATGTCATCTGCCCCTAGGGTAATTCCATCTGCCCTGCATCACACCGTTACACAAATTGCCCATACAAAAAATATGGGGGAAAACCTTTCAGGTTAAATCCCCGCAAAGGACAATGGGGCACTCCCTCCATCTGGAGAAGAAAATGTTTAGTCTCAAGGGACGACATTCCTTCTTTACCATAAGGACTGTGACTTTATGGAACAGTCTACCTCAGGAACTGGTCACAGCAGGAACAGTTGAAAGTTTCAAAACAGGGTTAGATACATTCCTAGAACAAAATAACATTAATGCTTATGCAGAAATATAAAATCACATCCCTTCCCCTTCATCCAACCATACCCCTTCCCTTCAATCCCTTGGTTGAACTTGATGTATGTATGCCATTTTTCAACCATACTACGTAATAGCATTATTATAATATGAATTACATTTAAATATTCAAGTTACCTATAACCCTAATGTGTGGATCCCGAGTAAAGCAGAAAAAAAAATCCTTTTATAAGGCACATTTATTGTCTTATATAAGTGGGAAATAACGATGCATAAATCAGTTTTGTATCAAGTGTCCTTAGTATCATTCTCTTTGGGGAAAACCTTTCATGATTCCATCACAAGTGGCCCTGAAACGCGTCAACTATTTTTAAAGGAAGAGCAATAATTTTGCTAAGCCTGACTAACTGGTTTACACTAAAATGACCGAATCCAAAGTAGTGTCAATACTTTTATTGGGTATGATCTTGGCTGTACACATCCTGTCAAAGAATTCCTTTGGAATGACATTTTCTAACAAGTTGCATTTGACTATTAAAACCCATACGAATAGAGATCAGTTTACAGCATTATAGAATATCTAACATAACATTGGGGGAGGAAAAAACAATCCACATTCCTGCATATTTATCATTCTGGGAAAAATAGAACTTTATTATTAAGCACAAGCTGCTAGGTTAGCTCTCGAAGTCTAGCCATACATCACTGGATGACTCCAACGGAACCAGAGAGAAGAACACGGCCCCCACAAATGGTACATCCTGAAGTAAAAACACCAATAAATCTACCAAAACAGTGTATACCTTCCAATAATAGAGACCAGCATTGTACAGAATTAATATTTTCAGCTGGCTCGCTTGTATTTCTGTTATTTTCTACGCTATGATTTCCGCTGGAAGGCAATACTATCTACAAGACAGGTAATGTACAAATGCAAGAGGTTTGATCATGCACGCACAAGAGAGGATATCAGGGCTATGGACCTAGTTTATCAGCCACCAGATATTCCCTAGGTTCTCTTGTTTCTTAAAGGTCCTATACTTATGTTAAATACATGTTTAGAGGCATTTCAGAAGTAGGATATCGGTTCTAGGAGGGTTTCCCTTTTTCACAAGCAAATACATTCCCCACTATGTGGATTTAACAGACAGCACTTGGAACAAAGTCATCAGAAGGAGACGCATCTCGACTACAAGGCTCCTGGTGAGACAGAGACACAATGGTCAGAGAGCCAATGATGCCACAGCCTGGACTCTGGTCAACTTCACGAGTGGTACAGTCAATCTCGACCAAGGGTGCACCAAGCAGCTGGAAAGAAGGAACAAAATCATCATTAAGTGGAATGTTCCAGAATGTCCTGTTCTACAGCTTGTGGGCAACTCTGGGCTGTATATGTTTGCATTGCACTAGAGGCCCTTACTAATAAATGGCCCTGTAGAAAAATAAAGTTGGTGATTTAACACATATACAGGTCATACAACTATATGCTTTAAGCACTGATAGAAACAAATACAAAAAAAATGTCTCCTTGGAGAGCTGTCCCCTTTACACCAACACTGGCTGATTGGAATCTTAAAGAGAGCAGGTTGTGCCTACAGGGTCTTTAGAAGTATATATATATATAGGGTTAAAAATAGAGTACTTGTAAAGGGTGATCTACCACAAAATTGACCAGGTATCTATCTAGTATGAATTTTTTTATTTAGAAAGATTGTTATTTCGACTTTATTTTGCAATATAAGAGTATGTTCACACTGAGTAATTAGCGCAGAATTCCATGCACTGAATTGTGCGTCGGCATTTAGCGGTGTGAACTCCTAACATTAGTGTTAATGGTTCTTCTGCGGACCCGTTCCCCCTGCGGAATTTCAGCGGTGGACAATTCCGCCGCTGAAATTGATCCGTGCAAAGAAGGAACATGTTCATTCTTTGCGCGGTAGTCCGCGAGCACTGTATAGGCGCCAATGGTGATGGCGCAGTGCCGCCCAGTCCTTCCGACGAAAGGGGAGATTTATCAAAACCTGTGTGCAGAGGAAAGGTTGCCCAGTTGCCCATAGCAACCAATTAGATCGCTTCTTTGGTTCTGATTGGGTGCAATCTGATTGGTTGCTATGGGCAACTAAGCAACTTTTCCTCTGCACAGGTTTTGACAAATCTCCCCCGAAGTGTTTAGGCGGCCGCCAGATGGAATCTCTGCTCACGGAATTCAGCAAGCGGAGATTCTGTTCACATTACTCAATGTGAACATAGCCTAACGCAATATGTGAACTTGGCCAAAAGAAGAATTGACTTTTTGTACACAGCATGAGCAGTCCTATTCTGAGGGTCAGTAATACATCTAGTCAGTTCTTTAAAGTCTACTTTCTTGCTCTCCCAATGGCATAACCCCAGAAACACTTAACAGTTCTCTAAGGGGGTGCACAAAAAAATTCACTGCTTCTACAATGGCTGCTGAAACTAAATGATGGAGAAGAACAGGAGGACAGCAGAGGAGAAGCACGAATGCCAGGGTGCTGTGGATAGCAGCATACCACTATATGGGAGTACAGAAGGGGCCTAACTACTCTATAGGTGGCACAAAGTGGCGACCATCACTGTGTGTGGTGGGAGCCTGGGGAGAGGATATCTAGTTAAGAAAAGCTTATAAATTTTAAATACACAGCATGTATATAAATTCCAAACATGACGCTAACATGGCGGTTGGGCAGGGTACAATTTGTAAAAATGAGCTGTCAAGGGTTAGGCTGCATTCACATCTCATTTTTGCAATACGGGCCCAGTATCCTTTTTCTGTGCAAAAAACGTATGTCTCCAAACCGGACCGAAACGTATGCAACCGTATATGCCTCCTCACGTTTTTAAACCGTATACGGTTTGAAAACTGATGTCTGTTTGCATACGTTTTAATACATTTTCCTTGAAAAAAACGGATACGGTTTGATGTTTGTCAACATTTTAAATAAAGTTCTTCTTTTTATTGAATTTCTCCCCCCCCCCAAAAAAAAATAAAATTAAAAACTGGATGTAACCGTACACACATTCGGTTCAATACAGTTACCATAGAACTCCATTTTAAAATAACCGTATACGGGTTGTATCCGGTTTTTCACCGGGACACAAAACCGTAATAGACTACCGTTTTGTGTACGGGTAAAAACCGTATAAACCCGTAAATGATGCAAATCGTACACAACCTGATGCTACGGTTGGCATACGGTTTACAATGAAATGTCTATATATACGTTTTGCAATACGGTTTGATACGTTTTTTTTCAATGAAACTGTATTGCAAAAACGAGATGTGAATGCAGCCTTAGTTAGGCGAAAAAAAGTTTGATAACCAAGCTGCCTGCAGCAGCCTCAAGGGGGAGCTCACAATCTACCAGATTGTGAGCTCCCCCTTGAGGCTGCTGCAGGCAGCAAAAATTGTAGCCTTTAATTTAATGGCTGTATGAAGGGAGGGGTTATTATACCAGCATGACTTGTGGGGATGTAGGCTATATCTTAAGGCACATAGGCAAGTATAATGCAAAGCCACTGTACATTAAGAAACCTACAGGAAAATCTCATGACTTACCTGGTACAAACATTGTGGAGATGGATTCTGGCTGGGTCAACGTATCCACCTTTACATGCTGAAACTTTTTACAGGGTCCGCTCTGAAGATGCCTATATAAAGATAGACAATGAGTATAATGTACTTTGAAATAGCATTTACCCTGGAGTAACATTACTGGTCAAGCACTGCTGCTCCGTGGATCTTTATTCTCCTGATCATTGCAGATCACAGACGTGGGACCCCTACTGATAAGGTTCTGCGAGGATATACCATAACAATTATTAGATTGTTACACCGCTTTAAAGGAGAACTCCGGAATTGGAAAATTGTCCCCCATACTGCCGGCAGTAAAAAAAATAAAAAGGTACATACGTTCTTTTACTCCCCCGGTGCCTCCGGTAGCCGAATACGGTCTCCACCGCTATCCTCTTCCTGGTTGCTGGTGGTCGGCGAGTCCTACTGCACTCAGTCAATCACCGGCCGCAGCAAAGTCCCGACTCGGCTGGCGATAGGCTGAGCGGCAGTGGGACGTTTTCGGCCCCGGCAGCAGGTGCCGCTGTAGTGAAGAATTGTGTGTCTTGAAGCGTTCTCACACTGCCGCTCAGCCTATCGCCAGCCGAGTCGGGAGTCCACTGCGGCCGGTGATTGGCTGAGTGCAGTATGTTCATCTGATCACCGGCAACCAGGAAGAGGATCGCGGCGGAGGCCGGAGCGTGTTACCGGAGGCACCGAGGGAGCGAAGGAAGGTATGTACCTATTTGTTTTTTTTTACTGCCGGCAGTATGGACGATAATTTTCCTATTCCGGAGTTCTCCTTTAAGTCTTATCCAGAATGTCTGGAAACAAATAGTGAAAACAAATTCACTATTATGTTCCTGCATTTGTTTCATAAGCACAATAAATAGGTAAATATAAAAAAAATCTGCATATTCCATAGAAGAAATGAGATTCAGTCCTTTCAGTTCAATGATAATCTTGTAACAGTCATTTCTTTGACTTCCTATTAATCTAATTACTCAGTAATGTATTTAATATTTTCTAGGGCACATTGCAGTGCACCCTCTGAGGGAAGGAAGCCGTGCACGGATTGTCCTTATTTCCATCTGTCCAATGGAGCATGCAAAATGCACAGACTATATAGATAATATGTATCAAAACCATCCCAGGAAAGTGGTCTTGTTGTATATGGCAACCAATTTGCCGAAATTGTTCTACATGAAAAGAGAAGTATATTAAAAGAAGGCCAACAAGAAATGCTTTTCCTATGACATACATGATGGCCTAATGTTTAACTTGAGCATTTGCCATTTCTCCAGGTTAGTTAGACTTTTTGCTTGTAGAGGGTATACTCACCTCTTCCATTCCTCCTCTGCCTCCCAAAATTCATAGACAATAAAAGTATTGGTATCCGGTAGCCGCACAGCAGTTACACTAAAGAAAGAGCAAACAAAAAACAGGAAAAAAAATATTGTCATTGCATTTAAAAAAAAAATTCCAATCTTGGTTAAATGGGTACTCCGCTGCTCAGCGTTTGGAACAAACTGTTCCAAACGCTGGAGCCGGCGCCGGGAGCCCATGATGTCATAGTCCCGTCCCTTCATGATGTCACACCCCGCTCCCTCAATGCAAGTCTATGGGAGGGGGCGTGATGGCTGTCACGCCCCCTCCCATAGACTTGCATTGAGTGGGTGGGGCATGGCATCATGAGGGGCGGGGTTATGGCATTACGAGCTACCGGCTCCAGCGTTCAGAACAGTTTGTTCCAAATGTTGAGCAGCGGAGTACCCCTTTAATTTTACAGAAGATTTTCTGTAAAAATTACTAATTCCCCTACTGCTATGGTGTCCTAGAAAAGGACTTATTCCTCAGCATAGGGCACCTACTTTGTATGAGCACTGCTATAGTGAGGGAATGAGGGAGAAACTAGTCTAATAGTTTTGTGAAAAAAAGCTGCGGCCAGATGTTAGCTGCAAGTCTATAGGGAACTGCAAAATGCCGGATCCACTTGGCGTTTTTCAGTTTGGTGTTTTTTTTTTATCCATTTGGTGTTTTTTTCACTCCTCTTTGGCGTTTTCCTGCTCCTTGGCAGTTTTTCCAAATCGCAGCATGTTGAGACTATGGCGTTTTTTCACAGAAACCGTGGCATTTTACTCCCATAGAAGTCTATGGGAGTGAAAATAAGCCATGTGGGGTTTAACTTTGGCGTTTTGTGGGTGGTTCTTATTCTCCATCCCAAAAAAGGGATGGAGTTAGCTTCTTTTTTTTATTTATTTTTTTTTAATTAAATTTTGTAGGTTACCATTAAAAAAAAAATAAAAAAGATACAGTAGGGATGGAAAAAAATTATAGGGAACAAAATCTATATTTTTTAGAACAAAATTTTTATAAATTATCAATCAGGGACCAATTTATGTGAGCGGGCAGGGACATTAAAATGTAGCCAGCAATATTAAAAATGGATAAAGGAGACGTAATTGTAAAAATAATATTTTTAAAATTAATTTTGTTAAACTTTCTATTAATAATGTATTTTAAATTGTGTTTTATAAAGTGTGTGTGTTTTTTACTTTTTTTTTTTTACTTTATTCATTTTTATTTTATACATTTTTTAGGTACTACTACTACTCCCAGCATGGAACAGACTGTTCCGTGCTGGGAGCTGTAGTACCCGTACTAATAAAAGATCGCAGCCGGTGTAAACTCCTGACACCCGTTGCAATCCTCCTGTATAATCTATAGAAGCCAGTGGCCGGCTGCACTTCTCCCCCTGCCCGACACTGTATTCTTCACATCACAGATTCATATTTGCCGCTCATTCTTTGTGCGGAGTCCGCATGGAATGCATAGCTGTCTATGAGATGGCGCACTCCTGTGCAGTCCTAGCGCTGGCAACCTGCAGTTTGCACAATGTCCACATGGAGATTCTCTGTGTGGACATTCCATCATGTGAACATGGCCTTAGGGAATTTTGCCACAACTGGGTAGAAATGGGCTGCATATATATAATCCTTAACAAGTGCATGAAATACATTTCTCTACACAGGGATTTCCTCTTAAGTGAATATTTGCAACATGAACCACCCTCTTAGACCTTACACTAGGCCTATTATACATGACAAATACACATCACAGCACCTTATCACACATAACCCACTAGATTAAGAACACTTACTGGAAGCATTCTCCTTGTCCCGACACGTTCTTTAGATATTGTTTCAGAGAACTACAAAAGTCACCCACAGATTTTTGGGAAACGTGCATTTCTTGTCGCACCAAGTAAAGGTACTGAAGAGAGAAGAAGAAGAAGTCCAGTTATAAGACATCCATACAAGAAGCATGGGAGGGCATTGGCTGTATGTAGAGAGACAAAACTTACTAAAACCCATATAATTAAATAGCGAAGCAAACAATGAAACTGTGATTTTTTTTCAAATGGGAAAAATACATACAAAGATTACATAAATGTAATGTTCTTTGATCAGATTTCAGTTCTATAATGTGGATTAAACTATTCAGGGTTCCATGGTGGTCTACGTTCGGTTGAGTAGTCAGTTTTGCAGTCCTTAATTATAGACTTTGAAATATCCCCATTTTACATATCCCTGAAACCACCCTTACAATAAGATCCAATGGGGACAAGCCAGTACGTAACGCAGATGGAGAATGTCAGGAATGACAAAACAAAAAGCAAGTGTTTCTTGGGTAACGTGGTGGTCTGGTAGTCCAGGCCACGTGATAAAATCACAGCACATACCAAAAAGGTTATATTTGGCACTAGACACCCACTGGAAGCTTCCTAGGGTGGCAAAACTCGGGGAACTGCACATTAAACACAGGATTTTCTCTATCTGAGCTGCTCTGATGTGCAATGATGCTGCCTCGTGGCCTGAATGGAAAGTGCAAGAGCCTTTACTAAGAACCCCTTTCTTCAGACCCAAGAATGAACTAAATGTAACCAAGCGCAACTGTCTATGCCACCCCAATCCAGGTGTTGCAATACATATCTCATGCTTTGTGGGTAAGCCCTTAGCCACGAGTAAGAGCCATCTACGGCTCAAAACGCGTCGGTGTATCATGTGTGTCTTTTTTATTTCCATGGATATCCTTTGGTTTTAATTATATGAAGTAAAAGGGAAGTTTTAATCTATTTTCTCACCATCCTCGTTTGGAGCACCTTTAACATTTCAGCATGTCACACAAACCAGTGGTATATGATATATGGGGGTTAGTCTGTACGAATGCATTTTTACATAGACAAGCCCTTATAGAAAATTCCATGGAAAATCATGGAAACAAGCCCAATAGGTTCTACACAGATTAATTTGTATAGAAAAGGATATATTTGCCCTGACTTACTAAGAGTGTTGTGTAGTTTTCTTTTGTGGGTTTCCGTACAGTTTTATTTCCACAGTATTTACTAAGGTTTCCCTACATTTTGCACTTTTCCCTACACTTTGCGTTTTTTAACACATGCTCTGATCTATCGGGTTTTCCTTAGCTGAAATCCACCACATTTTCTGTGAAAACCTTAGTAAATATGTTGGGTTTTTGTAAAAATGTCAGGGACTTGCCCCTTTTCGGTGGTAACGCCCACTTTCCCTAATGGCCAAGCCCCTTTTTTGGGGTTTTCTCAGTAAAATGGAGAGTTAGTCGGGTTTTTCTAACCGTGGTGCACAACCCAACGTTACATGTCGGGTTTACAGTAGTAAATCAGGGCAATTGTGTACCAGTGTGTGTAGAGATCTCTGGTGTGTTACTTTCCATCATTTTACATTACGTGGAGCTTAGTACATCTAGTAGTGTAATGTATATACACGGATAAACCTCTATAGACAAAGGTATTGTAGCACTTTTTATAGGGCTTGTCTGTGCAGAAAGTCATTTAGGGTCCTTTTCTATACAAGTTAATCTGTGTAGAAATTATGCTTGTTTCCATAATTTTACATTAATAGAGCTTATCACGTGGAATTTTCTATAAGGGCTAGTCTACATAAAAATGCATTAGTACAGACTAACCCCCATAGACATTGACAAATATTAAACTGGTATATCATATACCTTGGGTCTGTGTGACTACATCACTTTGGTGTTCTACTCAGAAATGCTGAAGACCTAAAAAAAATATAGGGGCTTGTCTGTGCAGAAAGTCATTTAGGGCCCGTTCACACTACAGGATTTCCTCGTGGAAATTCCATACAGCAGCCTCCTCTGGAATCAACGCTTAATGTCCGTGGCAATCTGCTGTGTATAGTAAGTGCCGTCCCATTCACAATATTGTAGTGTCAGGATTTAATCATTCTTGTGTCACAACGAAACAAAAGAAATGTTTTTTTTAAATTACAAAACACCTTATATCAAACCATGGAACATAAAACGTAAAACAACAACAATGGAAAATAGTTGCTTCAACTGTTTTTGTATAGGGCCCCCAAAATTTCTGATAACAGTCCTGCTCTTGCCTATTCTGTGCTCTCCTGGACACGAGATATTTGCACAATCGCATGTCTGTCTAAGGTTCTATTCACATGGTAGAATTTCCGCTTGCGGAATTCTACCTCAATTTAAAGCCCATAGACTTCTATGGGATTCGGCACTCCCATTCACACTTCTGAATTTCTTCTGAAGCAGAAATTCAGAAGTGTGAATGGGAGTGTGGAATCCCATAGAAGTCTATGGGCTTTAATTTGAAGTGGAATTCCGCAAGCGGAAATTCTGCTGTGTGAATAGACCTTAAGGCTAGGTTCACACTACAGAATCTCTGGACAGAATTTCTGCCGGAGATCAAGCTGGCGGCACTAGGACCGCACGGATTGCATTGCCGTCCCCATAGGTGACAATGCATTTCTGGATGTTTCTTTTGTGAGAGCTGCTCAGAAAATGCATTGAAATCTATGAGGACGACAATGCAGTCCGCGTGGTCCTAGTGCCCAGAGATTCCACAGTGTGAACCCAACCTAAAGGAACTTTATAGGAGCAATTCCCTAACCTTCTGCAGGTTACACTTTTAAAAATCTAACACTAATGTGTTAAGACTAAAGATACACTCAGGAAGGTAGCCAGTTGCCTTAATGTCTCATGTAATTCCTCGGCAGGAGTAGATAATAGAGCAAGGGCTGCAGGCGAGATATGTCTTAAGAAATAAATTGTGACACATACAAAACTGCTTGTGACATCTTCATCTCACCAAAATGTCAGAGCAGACCTAGTGCATTTGTAGCCTTGGAGTGAAATTCTGCAAATGATATCTGGGCAACGGTGTAATTATATAGCCGGCTATGCCTTACCGCAAAGGAAATGGGATTAAAGATCCATCAGAACGTTTCTCCTGTCATATCCTATACTCACCGCTGAAGATGTATTCTCATTGTCAGAGAGTCTCTGGTGCAAATCAAAGGAGAGCGTCTGCAAAGCAAAGGCAGTATATGGAGTCTGTAAAGGTTATACCAGAGGAAAAAAGCCATAGCTAAAGTAAGCATAAAGCATTACTGTCATTAATATTAACTTTTGGCATGTTGCCCTGATATGTCAAAGGTTATGATCGGTCGATCATTGGTTAGAGCCGGCACGCTTACAACAGCGCCCTTCACCCCCTAGTTGGCCATCTGATCTAATTGATCCGCTCCATAGACTATAATTGAGCACATCAGTCCGATCAGACAGCCAGCTGCCACATGCTTTACCCAGTCATAAATTATGATAAGAATGGGTCCCAGGACTGAGACCACGACCAATCTCAACTTTTGTCTGTAACGCTATAAATAACATTGCTGATACTAAAATTATAGAATTAGCGAAGTTATTTTTTACTTTATAGGAAAGACACAAATCACAGATATGACACAAAACAATGTTTGTTTAACCTCTTAAGAAACAGGCCTGGCCCTTAAAGGGGTACTCCAGTGGAAAACTTTTTTTTTTTTAAATCAACTGGTGCCAGAAAGTTAAACAGATTTGTAAATTACTTCTATTAAAAAATCTTAATCCTTCCAATACATTTTAGGGGCTATATACTACAGAGGAAATGCTTTTCTTTTTGGATTTCTCTGATGTCACAACCACAGTGCTCTCTGCTGACCTCTGCCGTCGATTTTAGGAACTGTCCAGAGCAGCATATGTTTGCTATGGGGATTTTCTCCTGGTCTGGACAGTTCCAAAAATGGACAGCAGAGGTCAGCAGAGAGCACTGTGGTCGTGACATCAGAGAAATCCAAAAAGAAAAGCATTTCTTCTGTAGTTTATAGCCCTTAAGAAGTACTGGAAGGATTAAGTTTGTTTAATAGAAGTTATTTACAAATCTGTTTAACTTTCTGGCACCAGTTGATTTAAAAAAAAAAAAATTCCACAGGAGTACCCCTTTAAAAGGGTATTCCCACCTTTCCCATTTAGCTTGCTAAAGGCACCATTCTGCTATTGCCAGGATGAATTCAGGGCAGGACATTGGCAAATGATTTACAGGTCAGGCCAGTGGCACCCAACTCGCCTCTTGCCTGAAAAAGCGCATTGTATAGATCAGCATTGAAATTGCCTTGTGATTGCTAACTGTGTGTTTTTTGTTCAGGCACTTTTATTAGGATATGCAGATAACAGTACAGATCTCGAACTAGCACAGTGTAAATATACGCTTCTGGGCTACAACAGATCATAACAATCTCAATCTGTTGTCTCCTAGAAGCTAAATTAAACAATGTCCGAGATCTGCACTGTTCTCTGCATATGCCGGCACTGTGAACACACAGCTGTGCTCTGTACTCCTGCTCTAGTGCACAAGTCTGAGAGCAGTCACAAAGAAACCTAAAGGGGCTACAGAGAGGTGGAGTTACTGTGCATGTGTAAGAATGTGCACTCCGGAGAACACGGCCATTCTACTACAGAACAAGATGGGGCAATGTACACACGTAGCCATCACTGCAAATGGGAGGGGGAGTGACCCCCGCGATCAGGCATCTTATCCCCTATCCTTTGGATAGGGGATAAGATGTCTAAGCGCTGGAGTACCCCTTTAATGACAAAGGATTTTTTTTCTCCAGTGGATGCATGGAATAGCCTTCCTGCAGAAGTGGTAGCTGCAAATACAGTGAACGCTATCCTTCATATAAGTTAGGGCCAGGGACCAGTGATAGGATTCAGATTGGGCAGACTAGATGGGCCAAATGGTTCTTATCTGACAACACATTCTATGTTTCTATGCTTCCATTTTTTCATCCTCTTATTCAAAGAGTCATACCCTTTATCAACTGCTTTCAATGGCTGTAAACAGGCAAAGACTTCATAACTTAATGCCCAAGCAACAACAGGCAACAAGAGAGCAGGTGTGCTCTCTTCAAAGATATCAAAAGTTCATGCAGGTTTTTCCAGAGAGGGAATAGAACATGGGCAACACTCACCAGATATGGCAAGATGTAGATGACTTGTCTTGCCTATGTTCCATTTCCTCTCTGCTATAATTCTGTTTATACCAAATTTTACACACTGCTGACTGGGAACAACCAACATCTTGTGCTAGACTCCATTTTGTATTTCTATCTTAAAGAAGTTTTAACATACTTTCCATTGTTTCAGTTTACAGTGTTCTTTTTGCAGTCACATCCCACAGCCCAGTGATGTCTGTAGCACTTTCTCTTAAATGTGGACAAATTAGCAGTTTTAGACTTGTGCGGGATTTGTTTTAGAAATGCAAATTAAAGGTGATTCTAGCTTTTTTTTTTTTCCCCTTTACTTGCTCCAGAAAAACATATGCCATTTATTCAAATAATTGACTTTTCTATGTTTGAGGGACGGTTTATGAAGCCAAAAAGTTCAGCCAAACTGCTCCAAATGCTGGAGCCGGTGCCGGGAGCTCGTGACGTAATATTCCCGCCCCCTCATGATGTCATGCCCCACCCCCTCAATGCAAGTCTATGGGGCGTGATGTCATGAGGGGGCAGGCCTGTGATGTCATGAGTTCCCGGCTCCAGCTCCAGCGTTCAGAACAGTTTGTTCTAAACGCTGAGCAGCTGAGTACCCCTTTAAACAAACATCATTTTTTGTCAAATCTGTGGTTCGTGTATTTGCCTGGAAGAAAAATAAAAAAGCTGGGATTGTGTGGGATTCCATAATTTTCGCTAGGGGTTGTAATTTGGCAATGCCATTATAATCCGAGGCCATTCTAACACCACAATCCTGTATCATGCTGAAAGGTTCTCACACCGCAATTACATTGGCCTTTTAATATGAGCCATTTTACATAAAAAAAACATCTAATTTTCCTTGGGCTTCAAGCGGTCTCAAAGAAAGTGCTAAGAATGAAGGTTATGATTATTTACATTCTTTTGCAATTGGAGGGAGCAGTGAAAGAGGCCGAGATATAATCACTGTCAACGACATAAGAAAAGTTCAGAAGCAAAGGAAAGGATTTTCAGACGCAGCACGAATGCTCAGCTGCCAACTACAAGACCATTACAGCTCTCATTACACATGGAACATCTGAGCCAGTGCCCTCTTGTTAGATGTGATACCACCTGGATGTTCCTTCTGCTCAACAGAGCAAGGGTCACCCATTAATATTATCTAGAGCAAAGACCTCAAAGAAATTCTCATCTTCAGAGATTACAAGCTATCTACTAAGCAGCAATCTACCAAGGACACATTGCAGGATTAAAGGGGAAATTGTATCTGAAATGTATTTGCTGAATTGAAATAGCCGTACATAAATAAATATAGAAATAAGAGAAATTAAAACTATTACCTCTCCTTCCCCAATCACTTGGGTCCTCTTAGTCAAGAACAACACATAACTGTATCCTGGGTAGTTGTCACATATTAAGCCCCCTTAATCTAGACAATATCTGTCCCATCATTTTGCTGTGACAGCTTTTGGGTCCTCCTTGGTCCCAATGTGTCGTAAAAACCTGATTTCTTTACTTCTTAGTATAAAATAATTGTGCCCTTATTTTCTTGCAGGTTTGCCACCAATGTAAACAAGCTAAGCCACAGTGCCAAGCATTAGGGTTAACAGATCAGGAGTCAGACATTGAGAGGCCATTGTGTTTTAGACTTAAAGGGGTACTCTGCCCGTAGATATGCTATCCCCTCTGCGCGCAATCTCTGAATCTCTGATATGAATGAAGAGGGTGTAACGAGATGCTTCCATGACAATAGTGCCGCAGTGCTGGCCTGCAGATCACGGGGGGTCAGGCTGCTTAGACCCCCCATGATCTCCAGGCCAGCGTTGCAGCACTACTGTCATGGAAGCGTCATGTTCCACCCTTCCATTCATGTCTATGGGAGGGGGGCGTGACCGTATTGCCGCAGTGATGGCCCGGAGATCGTGTGTGTGTGTGTGGGGGGGGGGGGGGGTCCTAGCGGCCAGACCCCCCCCCCCCCCCGTGTTCAGACATGTTATTCTCTATCCTTTGGATAGAGGATAACATGTCGAGGGGTAGAGTGCCCCTTTAAGGAAGTATATAGGGTCTAACAATTGTGATCTTTAGGTCATCACATCTTGTATCCCTCACATTTCTTATGTTTATATTGATAGGGTAAGAGTGAGCGAGAAAGATGATAGGATGGCTCCCCATAGATTAGGTGAAGTGCGGCTGACAATGATGAATTTAAAGGGCCGGACAATTGGTTGAGTCCTGAGAAGGCTCAGAAAACAAGTGCCGATCAGAGAGATCAGTGCATGTTTTCTTGGCAGCGAGTATAGATCTATTTATAGTTTTTATTCCAGATCAAAAAAAGTTATATTTGAGCCTATTCAAGATGTTAATGAAGCTGTAGTACCATCATGGACCATGAGGGTGACTAGTTTTTCTACTTTCTATACTATT
The DNA here is from genome assembly GCF_029499605.1 of Hyla sarda. Lineage (NCBI taxonomy): Eukaryota > Metazoa > Chordata > Amphibia > Anura > Hylidae > Hyla > Hyla sarda. The sequence goes on from NC_079194.1 coordinate 215,934,066, forward strand.
TTCTTCTCGAATACTAACACTATTTTCAAAAGTTGCCCATCCATGGGCAACTCACATGCTAAATCTGGTTCCGATTCATGTTTTACAGTTTTCGTCAATGCAAATGTAGTCCTTCAAACAAATGTGTTTTTTGCATTACCTAAAGCATTCTTGTCAGTATGTGGCTGATCCTTGGTTTACAGTTCGCCACAATGCACAACAGAAAATTCGAAAAGCTATAAAGTAGGAAGAGCCCATGAATGTACGTGACAATATTGTGCCTATTAACTGATAATAAACACAATATTGTAAGGTACATTCATATGTTCTTCCTCCTCTCCAGCTATTAGAATCTTCTGTAGTGCATTGTGGCGAACTGAAAACCGAGGGTCGGCCATATACATTGACAAAAACTGTCAAATATTATTTATGAGGGACTTTTTGTTTTACACACATAAAAATAATGATGTAATTGCCAAAATTTGCATGAGCTACAAAATTTGGGGCGACAACCCACCCTCTACCTCTTCTCAGTGTTCACTCATTAAAGGGGTATTCCGGAGACATATTTCTAGGCTTAAAAACTACTCACCAGTTCTGGTGCCCATTGTTGCCACTTCCTGTTCTCCCTCAGCCCTTCCTATCCCCACAGTCTTGTATATGGACCACATGCTGGAGAAAGTCCTGCGTGGATAGTCTGCAGACTGTCTATGTCCACAGCTAGGCTGTATCTGCAGTCATTAATGGCAGTCCGTATTCTGCTACTACATTTGCTAGGCAAGAGAATTGCACAACCCTGTTATTTTTTCAATTCCTTATGGTCATCTTTAAAGCATCTGCACACATGGAGTCTGGTAATAATTCATTCTGTCACTGCATTTACTATTATTGTTGGGAAATTCATCCAATATTCTCTTTGCACACTGTAAGATATAGGCTTCAGCAGTGCCATGCAATATATCATATAAATGAGACTACAGCAGTTAGAGTTCACTGTCACTTATGAAAAGTATGGGATGGTAGTGCAGCTCATCCATTCACTTGGACACATCTGGTTTCTTCCGATTAGGCTACATTTTCCTCAATGCTGATAATAATGGATGCTTGCTCATGTTATCTTAATGTAGTTTATTTAAAACTGCATGAAATTTATTTTAGGACTTTACAAAATTGCAGCGCAGGCACATACTGCTAAATACATGAAAGACTGCACATCAATACAAATCACCCCCCTTTTAATAGTTTGTTACAATGTGCCAGCAGAAAAACATGCATATAGCCGGAGTCCAGACTGTTTAGGCTCTGTTTCAAATTATCTTATTGCTTTTGTTCTTAAAGAGTACCTGTCACCAAATAAAACTTTTAATATAGTGTTCCTTGTGTTATTACCAGACACTTTCCCATTCATTTGCTTTTAAAATTATCAACATAAATATGTTTAAAATATAATTTAAAAAAACAGCAACTAGGTGGCTCTGTTCTGTTCCCTGCTGCAATTAATACAGTAAGTTTGGTCTCCTCCCAGCCTGGCAGGAATCCAAACTCGGGAAGTGCTTCTCTGCACTGAGCTTGATTGACAGATGCACAGAAAGTGAAAGCTCCACAGATTCTCACAGAAATCTGCACAGACTGACAGCTGAAGGAAAGCCTCACTGATAACTAAAACCTGCACAGAGCTTGAGGTCTTCTATTCATCACAGCACTGCAACTATGTGAGGGCGGAAGTGGCTCCCCAGGTTTCAGTGATGTCATGCCTGCTGGGAAATGCCCACTTTCTCCTGCTGGGAAATTATACAATGTGAGCAAGAAGAAAGGTAAGATACACAGCTTTTTAAAGCTCTGAATTTTTTTAAAAGCTGGAGGGGTGTTAGGAGTAGTTAGAGAACATAGCCTAAGTTAGTTTAGAACAGTTTATTTGGTGACAGGTACTTTTTAAAGGGGCACTCCAGGAAACTAAACCCTTTGCCCATCCTTTTCCCCTCATCAACTTATTTAATCGTCTAAATATCATTCAATAGCTATCTAGAGCAGTTTGCCCTCTTTGGTTGTCACTTACATGCATTAAGTGAGGGAATGACATCATCCAGCCTTCCACTCTGTACAAATCCCTCTCTGAAAGCAGGCCCCACACTCCTGAGAGGCACAGACCATGTGTCATGTTTCTGCCCTGAACTGATGAGTCATGCTCCCTTTAGTGCTGAGAACTGGGAGGTGTGTGCAGCCGTAGCCAATCAGACACTGACCCTCTCTCTGCTGCTCAGAGCAGGAGGGTGTAGGGGCTGCTCTCAGAGAGGGAGCTGGTTGGCACAGCAGAGCTGCAATGATTGCTGGAAGATGGCAAAGAATATTGAGCAGCCAAAAAAGACAACAGAGGCCATAGGAGCCATGCATGGAGTACCCCTTTCGAGTACCCCTTTGATGGTTTGATTGTCAGTATGATGGCTTAGTTTTTCTTTTCCTGTCGCAAGAATGGCACTGCAGACTAGACTAAAGAAAGGAATAAAACACCAAAGTCAAAAGAGAATTGCCAAGCCCTATATTTCTCTGCAGCAAAGCCTCAGCTGTGAGAAATCTTAGGTCACTAAAGAAGGTCACCCTGATATGGCAAGTGGGCTTATAGCATTGGATCAACATGTAGAAAAAGAACATCATGTTCCTTTGCTTAGCAGCAATAGATTGCTATAAAGAATAAATGTACAGCCCACGTCTTTCTAGAATTTGGAATCTAGTTAGGTTAGTAAAGGTTTTTAGCTTCTAGATCTAAGCAATGATGTAAGCAGATGTAGCAGAGGGAATCCCGTAGCGGAATAGCGATTTGACAATGGGTTTAGTTGTTCCAGTGGGTATTATGCATTTATAGGGGGGGGGGGGGGTGTTGCTTTGTGTGAGGTAGTAGTCAGTCGGGACTGGAGATAAGGAAAATGAGGGGGGGGGGGGGGCTAGGAGGTTACTCGAAGGGGTTCTCCAGTGGAAAACTTTTTTTTTAAATGAACTGGTGCCAGAAAGTTAAACTATTAAAAAATCTTTACCCTTCCAATACTTACCAGCTGTATGCTACAGAGGAAATTCTTTTCTTTTTAAGTTTCTTTTTTGTCTTGTCCACAGTGCTCTCTGCTGACACCTCTGTCCGTGTCAGGAACTGTCCAGAGCAGCATAGGTTTGCAATGGGGATTTTCTCCTGCTCTGGACAGTTCCTGATATAGGCATCAGGTGTCAGTAGAGAACACTGTGGTGAGACAGAAAAAAAATTCAAAAAGAAAAGAATTTCCTACTAAAAAGTAATGGAAGGTTAAAGATTTTTTAATGGAAGTAATTTACAAATCTGTTTAACTTTCTGGCACCAGTTGATATATAAAAAAAAAAAATAAAGTTTCTGCCGGAGTACCCCTTTAACCCCTTAAGGACCAGGCGTTTTTCGGTTTTTGCACTTTCGTTTTTTCCTCCTTACCTTTAAAAAATCATAACTCTTTCAATTTTGCACCTAAAAATCTGTATTATGGCGTATTTTTTTCATTCGGCGATCGGACACCGCAGGAGAAGGTAAGAAGACCTCCTCCTGTGCTACAGCTGTTTGGGATGCCGCGATTATGCCGCGACGATCCCGAACAGCTCCCTGAACTAGCCGGGCACTTTTACTTTTGTTTTTAAAGGGTTAATAGCGCGCGGCACCGCTATCAGTGCCGCACGCTATTAGAGGCAGGTCCCGGCTTCATTGTGACGCCAGGCCCGCTGCGATATGATGCTGGGTTACCATGTAACCCCGCGTTATATCACAGGATCGGGACCAAGGACGGGACCAAGAGGTTAAGGGCTGTAGGGGAGGAGTTATCACACTGGCAGTAAAGATCCTACCTGAAAGTTCCCACCCTCCCTCTCTTATTTCTTCCTGGTGTGAGATTTCATGAGAATGGCAGGAAAAGGGTCCTTGGAGGTGGTATCTCAGGATAAGTTTGGCTATTTACAGTTGGAATGGGCCCCCTGGTGGTGGTCGGGGCCCCAGGAGTAATTGGGTACATGCACTAGGTCATGTGGGTGCCTGTGGGTCAGGTGATTACGGCCATGGGTAATGTGTTTGGTAGTGAATGTGGTGGTTAAAGTCCCAGAGTGGTTTTAAGTTGCCCTCCAGGGATCCCTTCTAAGTTGGCATACTGTTAATATTATGAATACTGTTTAAATGTTAAATATTTAATATATTTTGTTAACTAAACGGGCCTTGGGGCCCAATTTTCTCCAGGAATGTGTTGTGTCATTTTTGGGTTAGGTAATTAGGTACTCAGGTAAGAGGAACACAATCTAAAGTCCCTTTAGTCATGTTTATATCCACTGACAGTAACATGTGATCTTCAATATAGTGAGGAACTAAAGCACAATGTATACTAGAAAGAGAAGAATTATTTGTTTGTTCCATACCTCACATCGACCACCTCTCCATATATTTCAATGATAATAGTGGCTGGTGTGACTGAGGGAAGAACACAGGTTAGGATCCCAGATGTAGTCAAGTGGGCAGCACTACTTAGTAATTGATAGCTGTCAATTACTAAGTAGTGCTGCCCACTCTAAGTTTGCATATAGAGAGCTGTCAATTACTGAGTAGGACCGCCCATTTGACTACTTAGTACAGAATGTGCAGAGATTTACATGAATACATGCCAAGGTATCCTAGAACTTTTACTACAAAACTATATATCAATCTGCTTAGCTACTCCTGTTTTATAACATAATTGGACTGTGTTTTTAACATGTCAGGTTCCCTTTTAACAGAAGTAAAAGATAAAATTATTTAACTTGCTAAATCAGCAATTTTTTTTAAGAATAGAGCAATGATGTTTTCAAGGCTGTCGCTGGGCAACACGGACTTCCAACTCCCTCCAAAGGTTTTCTATGGGGTTGAGATCTGGAGACTGGCTAGGCCACTCCAGGACCTTGAAATGCTTCTTACGAAGCTACTCCTTCATTGCCCGGGTGGTGTGTTTGGGATCATTGTCATGCTGAAAAACCCAGCCACGTTTCATCTTCAATGCCCTTGCTGATGAAAGGAGGTTTTCACTCAAAATCTCCCGATACATGGTCCCATTTATTCTTTCCTTTACACGGATCAGTCTTCCTTAGCAAAAAAACAGCCCCAAAGCATGATGTTTCCACCCCCATGCTTCACAGTAGGTATGGTGTTCTTTGGATGAAACTCAGCATTGTTTCTCCTCCAACACGACGAGTTGAGTTTTTACCAAAAAGTTCTACTTTGGTTTCATCTGACCATATGACATTCTCCCAATACTTTTCTGGATCATCCAAATGCTCTCTAGCAAACTTCAGACAGGCCCTGACATGTACTGTCTTAAGCAGGGGGACACGTCTGGCACTGCATGATTTGAGTCCCTGGCGGCGTAGTGTGTTACTGATGGTAGCCTTTGTTACTTCGGTCCCAGCTCTCTGCAGGTCATTCACTAGGTCCCCCCCGTGTGGTTCTGGGATTTTTGCTCACTGTTTTTGTGATCATTTTGACACCACGGGGTGAGATCTTGCATTGAGCCCCAGATTGAGGGAGATTATCAGTGGTCTTGTATGTCTTCAATTTTCTAATAATTGCTCCCACAGTTGATTTCTTCACTCCAAGCTGCTTGCCTATTTCAGATTCAGTCTTCCCAGCTTGGTGCAGGTCTAAAATTTTGTTTCTGGTGTTCTTCGACAGCTCTTTGGTCTTGGCCATAGTGGAGTTTGGAGTGTGACTGTTTGAGGTTGTGGACAGGTGTCTTTTATACTGATAACAAGTTCAAACAGGGGCCATTAATACAGGTAACGAGTGGAGGACAGGGGAGACTCTTAAAGAAGAAGTTACAGGTCTATGAGAGACAGAAATCTTGCTTGTTTGTAGGTGACCAAATACTTATTTTCCACCATAATTTGCAAATAAATTCTTAAAAAATCAGACAATGTGATTTTATGGATTTTTTTTTTCTCATTATGCCTCTCATAGTTGAGGTATACATATGATGAAAATTACAGGCCTCTCTCATCTTTTCAAGTGGGAGAACTTGCACAATTGGTGGCTGACTAAATACTTTTTTGCCCCACTGTATCAACCTTCACACATTTTGAGGAACTTTTTTTTTATTCTTGGATTTAATTTTTCAGATAACACTGTCACTGTACTCCAGGATTTGTTTACTTTGAGATGTGATGCTTAGGAACCTCCTTGGGCTTCTCTTAAAGGAGTACTGCAGCCAAAATTCACTTATCCCTTATCCACAGGATAGGGGATAAGTAGCTGATCGCAGGGGGTCCGACCGCTGGGAACCCCAGCAATCTCTGAAACAGGACCTGGCTTTGAGTGAGGAGCGCGTGCAGTAGATGGCACGCGGTCTATTGATTTCTATAGGAGCTCTGAAGAAACCCGAGTCCAGCACTCAGGCATCATCGGCACTCCCATAGAAATCTAGCAGTAGACAACACGCGTTCCTCATTGAGCGAGACTGGGTCCAATTCCGGAGATCGCGGGGGGTCTCATCAGTCGGCTCCCCGCGATAAGCTACTTTTCCCTATCCTGTGGATAGGGGATAAGTTAATTTTGTCTGCAAGCTATATTGAAGCTCCTGCTTTGTGTCTAGAAATTTGATGTTTCTTCTGTGACTTTCTAATTCCTGTTCAACTTCAAAGTTATAGAAAACAGAGTTTAAATATAAGTAAAGTGCATAGAGCAAGAAATACGGGAGCGATGTTTTGCAATCCGTAGTTCTACAATTTATATTAAAGGGGTATCCCAGTGAAAAAAAATTTCAACTGGCTCCAGAAAGTTAAACAGATTTGTAAATTACTTTTACTAAAAAATCTTAATCCTACCAGTACTTTTCAGCTGCTAAAGTCGAGTTGTTCTTTTCTGTCTGACAACAGTCCTCTCTGCTGACACCTCTGTCTGTCTCAGGAATTGTCCAGAGTAGGGCCAAATCCACATAGCAAACCTCTCCTGCTCTGGACAGTTCCTGAGACAGACAGAGATGTCAGCAGAGAGCACTGTGGTCAGACAGAAAAGAACAGGTCAACTTAAGTACTGGAAGGATTAAGATTTTTAAATAGAAGTAATTTACAAATCTGTTTAACTTTATGGAGCTAGTTGATATAAAAAAAAATAATAATTCACCGGAGTACCCCTTTTGTTGCATATTTGTCAAATAATTTGTCAAATATTTGACAAATAATTTTTTTTTCATGCAGTCTAGGTATCCCATGCATACAGCCAATAAACCACTACTATACAATGACATTGCTACTTTGTGTCATTTCACAAAGGTTAACAGCTCCTCTGAACCCACATAGGCCAATGCGCTGGCTGCGGCTACATCCCAAAGCTGCACGTTCACATCCGGAGAACACAAAGAATCACCTTATTTTCCAGTCTCCCGATCAGCTCGGCCAGTCGGTTAATCTGAGCCTCTAGACCTTCTTCTTTCACATCAGAGCAGCCTGAATACACAGAAAACACAGAACAGGATTAACTTTGAGCACCGTAGTGACTGATCATCGTCAGATTCAGAACACATAAAGAGCTTAGAATAGTATGACAGGATTATGTGCTGTGGCATAAGGGGAAATAACACACATAATATGAACGCTTCCGCAAAAAAAAAGTGTTTTTTTTTTTGGTAAATAAAGCTCGACTCAACGTAAAAGTCAAAAATTGAAAATACCTACTAATGTTAGACATTTATTTAAATGCTTTTTATCCATATAGGTAGTCTCTTCTTTAGACAAAGAATATGGGGGAGATTTATCAAGGGATTTTTTTGCTTACAAAAGTCGCATAAAAAGTCGCACGTGCGCCTAAGCAAGTTTTTGTGCGACTTTTGGTTGTAAGCAAAAATAAACAAAAGAGCTTACCAAAGCAAATTTCAGTTTTCACTTTGTAGTGGTCAGGGATTTATCAAGTGCGAAAGTCGCACAAAAAGTCTCAACCGCCTCCAAAGCAGCATATATGTAAGCAAGCCTGGAGCTGGCTTGCAAAACTTGCTTTGGAGAGCAGATTTCATATTTCCCGTTGGGAGCCGAGACCACAGATCCAGCAGGAAATATTAAATCACATCTGTACAAAGGAGCCCGGGCTGGCATCACTGTGCAGCCGTCGGGGCTCCGTTTTACCCCCCCATCCCACAGTCATCTCCCGCCGACTCCCCCCCACCCCTCATCTGTCCCTCCACACCCTCTCATTCATCTCCCCCTGCCTGGTCATCTCCCGCAACCTCCCCCCCCACACTTATCTTTCCTCCGTCACCGATCCCCCCAACTCGTCTTCCCCCTGTCCGGTAATCTCCTGCAACCTCCCACTTATCTTTCCTCCACCGCTTATCTTTCCTCCGCCGCTTATCTTTCCTCTGCCGCTTATCTTTCCTCTGCCGCTTGTCAGCTTCATCTTGCCGCATGTACATCTCCCACCCCACCGCTTGCTGTTACAGGACTACAACTCCCAGCATGTCCTTTCAGTGAGGACATGCTGGGAAACGTAGTTGCAGCGGTGAGCGGGCCGGTGGTAGATGAAGGCCGGCCGACTCCCCGTAATATGAAACTACAGTGTAATCTCATATTTTCCGGTCTGAGCTGTGATTGGCCAAGACCGACCAGCCAATCACAGCTCAGACCGGGAAATATGAGATTACACTGTAGTTTCATATTACGGGGAGCCGGCCGGCCTGCATCAACCACCGGCCCGCTCACCGCTGCAACTACAACTACACTGAATTTTTTTTTTATAAACACACACACATCATATATATATATATATATATATATATATATATATGTGTATATATATATATATATATATATATATATATATATATATATTGCACATTTTTTCACAGCTACAACTTGAGGTGGGGTGACAAAGTGCTGTTCTGAAGTCATTTATTGGTTTTGGCTTGTGTGTGCTAAAAAAAAGTATTGAAAAGTTGATATATTGGTTATTGCTTATGTGAGCCAAATTTATCAACCCCCTGTGATAGTATGATAAATATAAAATCATCTGTAGTTGCAGTATCTTGTAATACCTTTTTTATTGGACTAACAAGATTTTGTAGAGACAAGCTTTCAGGATTCCTCATAAGCATTTCTGAGCTCACAAGGAGAAAACACACGTTCTATCTCACAAAATATGCAGGGGTTAAAACAACATATGTGGAGAATGGACATTAAGTTGGGACATAAATTGTATAGCTATAGGACGATAGACTACAGATAAGGATGGGGGGGGGGGAGCAGAGGTGAGAATGGTGATTATGCTGGACAGAGGAGAAAGGACAATTTTACTAGAGAACCATAGACTGAAGATAAGACTAGACAGGGGAGAGGGAGCAGGGGAGTAATGGTGTTAGAGCAGGGAGAGGGAAGACAGTTTAGCAAAGGTTATAGGAAATTTTGATAATGGGATAAGAAGCTTAAATCCACATTAACTCCTCTGTTCTTGGAGTCATAAAAAACTATCATTTTGGCTTCAAATGTCTTTCTTTCCTGGATGTTCTTGAAGTTTAATTTCAGGGTCTTGATTTTGAGGTCCTGTAGGGAGTGACCTGTTTGGGTGAAATGGTGTCCAACTGGGGTGCGATAGTCCTTTTCTCTATGGTTGTTGATGGACGATCTGTGGAGGTTCATCCTTTTATTGAGTGGCGGACTGGTCTCACCAATGTAACATCCCAGGTCACACTTGGTGCATTGTATCATGTAGACTACATTCTCTGCAGGAATATTGTCCCTTGATGTTATATTTCTTGTTGTTGTGGGAGGCCTCAGAATTTGTGCAGATGTGTTGACAGAGTTTACAGCGCGGTTTGGTGCAGGCTTTGGTCCCATTGTCTGTATCTGATGTTTCTGTGGGTAGTTTCCTATTGACCAGCTTTTGTTTTAAGTTGGGTGGTTGTCTGAAGGCCAAGATGGGTGGTTTGACACCTCATCTTCTGCTAATATTGGCTGCAGGTCCTTGATGATTTTGCGTATTTCCTCAAGGGTGGGATTGTATGTGGTTACCAGTGGTATGTGTGATGAGGTTTGTTTCTCTCTGTATTGCAGCAGGTGTTCACGTGGTGTTTGAAGAGCAGAGTGGATTTTCTTATGGATGGTCCTTGGTTTGTAACCTTTTTGTTAAAATTTCTCAGCGTTTGTAGATGTGTGTCTCAGGGTTGGAGCAGATGCGGTGGTACCTGATGGCTTGGCTGTATATGATGCCTTTATTGGTGTGCGATGAATGGGAACTTGAATTGTGTAGATAGCTGGATCGGTCTGTGGGTTTTCTATATACAGATGTCTGTATTGTCTCCTTGTTTATAGTTACAGTGGTGTCCAGAAAGTTTACACTTTCTGTAGAGAAGTCCATTTTGAGTTTGATGGATGGATTAAATGAGTTGAAGGCATCATGAAATTGTTTGAGTTTATCCTCTCCTTCAGTCCAAACAATGAAAATATACTCAATGTTTCTGTAGGGTTTGTGAATTTGGGTGTTCAGGAGTCGCTCTTCAAGGTCAGCCATGAACAGATTGGCATATTGTGGTGCCACCCTGGTCCCCATAGCAGTTCCCATCATATGTAGGTATATTTCACTGTTGAAGCTGAAGTAGTTGTGTGTGAGAATGAATTCTATAACTTTGGTGATGATCTGAGGGCTGTATTTCTGGTTGTGGGTCTGGGAGGAGAGGAACAGTGAGCAGGCCTCAATTCCATCTCTGTGTGGGATATTACTATACAGAGATTCTACATCCATTGTTACCAATATGGAGTTGGCAGGCAAGTTCGTGATCTGACTCAGTTTGTTAAGAAAGTCAGTGGTGTCCTGCTGGTGCGTGTAACAAAGGGTTTTTAGTGTGTTTTCTACCAAACCAGATATCTGTTCAGTTAGTGTGTCCATACCTGTTATTATTGGTCTGCCAGGGTTTCCAGATTTGTGGATTTTTGGGAGCATGTAGAATGTCCCTGTTTTGGGATCGGTGGGTATAAGTGTCTCTAATCCTTTTTGTGAGTCCTTTGGGAAGGATTGAATCAATTTTCTTAGTTCCATGGTGAATTCTTTGGTGGGGTCTTCTGTCAGTTTCTAGTAGTATTGTAGTATGTAGTGTCTGACAATTGTCGGTTTCCCTCTTTGATGTAGTCCTGGGTGTTCATGTTCACTACTGCTCCTCCCTTGTCTGCTGGTTTGATTGTGATGGCTTGATTATTTCTTAAGTTTTTGATGGCCTCTCTTTCCAATACTGAGAGGTTGTAGTAGGTTTTATGGTGGTGTTTAGTGACTAAGGATGCTGTTCTTAGTCTGAAGCTTGCAATGTAGCTGTCCAGTTTGCTGTTACATCCTGCTGGGGTGAAGTGGGAATTCTTTTTCTTGATGTTGTAATCCAAGGTGGTAGTGGTTGTGTCCCCTTTGTCATGAAATAATTCTTTAAGTCGTAGTTTTCTAAAGAATTCTTCCAAGTCTGAGTATAGTTTAATGTCATCTAGTTTGGTGCTTGGACAGAATGAGAGTCCTTTAAAGAGAACAGATCTCAGGCTCGGAAAGTTCATAATCTGAAATGTTTATAATTCCAGAGTTGTCTGTATTGATGTCAGGTGTAGTTGTGAGACCATTGGTTGTTTCAGTCCTTCTATTGTTTGTAGTGATCCTAATATTCCTCTCTGTTAGGTGCTTGTAGAAATTTTGGGAGAGTTTGCCCAATTTCTTATTTTTCTTCATGAAAAGATCTCTTATTAAATATGTCACACATAAGCAAAACCAAAAGCAAGAAATACCGCTGTGTTTCTGACCATTACCGCCCACTCCCACAAGGGGTGTGTCAACTCTTGCCCGCTCCTGCAACATGTGTGTCCAATCCCGCCCGCTCCTGCAAACATTTTGTCACAGCACATTTCATTACCTCCCTTGTGCCATTTGAAGCATTTCAGAGGTTTGCAGGACTGTGCAAGATTTTGCAGGACCCGCTGTATGTTCTATGACCAGCCGCAACAATCTCATTACCGCCTGCACCCGCAAGTATTTTATTGGGTCCTGCGGAATCCCAATACCGACGTATTGGCTCTAGTTCCCATCTGCGATTTTGGAAATCCCCCAAATGCACCCATTGTATACAAACTTGTATAAATATAATATGCGGTGCTCACTGCTCTTTATGCTCTTCCTCAGTTCCTTTGTGGAACTCCGAGATGTAGGATAAGTTGGTACAGGATCTTCATGCCACCCATCGCCCATTCCTGGTCCCTTATAGCAATGTCTGCAGAGGAAAGAATTAAAAGGAAATGTAATATCAATCAGATCTAGAAACCAATGTATGGCTGCATTCACACCATGTTTTGGGAATGTGGTGCCGCACCCCATCCATCTCAATGAGATACTGACTCCAGACAGCTCATTTTTTAACTGCATCAGTTTTATTGCCGGACTAAAATTCTGTGGCGGACCACGACTTTCAATCCGGCAATAAAACCAGATACAGTTCAAAAATGAGCCGACCAGATGTACTATCTCACTTATTGTAATGAATGGGGTGCGGAGCGGGTCAGGCGGGGTTATGGCAGGGGAGGGTTTTTCATTTCCAGCCCTAAATGTGGTTTTGCACCAAGGCTTTTTCTCCTTTGCTTATATACAGAAGACTGTTCTACACTTCCTCTATGGTGATTATGATAGATCAGCTCTGAAATAATGTTCCTGTATTAATGACAGTATTTAAATGTCCCACTGAGCAGAGAAATACCAGCAATTTGTCAGAAAATGAGGCTATGCCTGGCATGGCACTCTCCACATGCTGTCCCCACATGCCTGCTAGATGTATCTGGGTCCACTCAGAAATGACTGCGTAAAGATCTAAGGAGACGTATCACTCAGATTGTGGCAGAAACTGTGTTTGCAGCCATTTGTTTGGGTCACAGGCTGTGCCAGACAGATCTGTGCTGTATCAGTTGGTTTTATGGTTCACATATTAATACTGTATGGTAAACTGCATGGTGTAATTTATACATAGTAGGTTATTGAAGGTTACCGACAGCTCCTCTATACTGTTTATTAGTCCCAGTCTAATAAATGTTTTAATATAAACTGCATTCCATTGTATGGTTTTAAAGGGGTTCTCCACCATAAGGTGATTTTAGTACGTACCTGGCAGACAATAATGGACATGCTTAGGAAGGATCTGCTCTTGTCTTGGGGCTAAATGGCTATGTTGTAAGATTACTATAACACTGCGGCTAGCTTTTTGTGAACTGGAATTTCCGGTTTGACTTTTCTTTTTTTTTTATTCCAAAAAGCAGATCACATAAACTGTTTCTGAGTGCAGGTAGGGGTAAGGAAAAAGCACACATCCCTCAGCATCCGTGTCTGTCAGCACAAGAGAGAATTGATCTTTCTGTAGACTGTGGAGCCTGAAACTTAGCAAAACATTTTTCAACTCAAGGTAACCACTACTGAGTATTCATGGCAGGGAATAGGAGTAGATCTGCTACTTACAGGTGCGTCTTTTGGTTTACACATTTCTGCTGATTTTGAGTTGCAATCCACTGATTTTCGCAATACACATGATATGAACGGGTTTTATGAACTGCACCTTTTCGTGAAAAGGCGAAAAAAAGGCGCAAAACCACTGAAAAGTCTCAAAAATTACACCAGCCCAGACTAAGCTTAGCTTTTTGGTGTATGTGAAGAGAGAAATTTCAGAAAATGTTTACCTGCACAAAGGCATTTATCATTGTAGGTGTAAGTGAAGCATTTTTCTACACCTTTTTCGTGTGTCCTCGTAATGTGTAGGAGCACCAAATTTATTAAATGGTCACAGAGCATTTGATACATTTTGTGCAGGTAAACATTTTCTGAAATTTCTCTCTTCATATACATCAAAAAGTTAAGCTAAGTCTGGGCTGGTGTCATTTTAGAGACTTTTCAGTGCCTTTGCGCCTTTTTTGCTTTTTTTACTTGGTCAGCACTCTGCCCTTCCCCCTCAGCCCAGGCCTATATAAATTGGCAGGAAGCTGCATTGGGCCCTATTCTTTCTGGCAGTCTCCTTGTCTTAGACTGGGAGTACACGATAAGTGAGCTTTCACATCTGTTCACACTGGTGCGGTGCTGCGTATCGTCCATTGCTGCCGCGGCGCCATGTCTGTGGGTAGGCACGGCTCAGGGACTGATTTGAGTGGCACTGGGGCTGCTCTGCCAGTGGGTCATTCCCCCTGTGGGTACTGGTGTTGCGCCATTTTATGCTAGGGATGTTAAGGACCGGCTACTTACAGGTGGCCGTGACGTGGCTAGCAGGCTTGTACTTCATGATCATAAAGTACACTAATGACCTGTTAGTTTAATAACTGTTGCTGAGAAGTATTAGATCAATGTGCATGTTGTGGATGTGCGACCATGTCTGTTATCTCTATTTGAATTCAATATGAGAAGATCGCCAACCCTTTCTTGTGGGTGTCTTGCTTAGTCTGACCTACTTATACTAGTGTGGCAGGGGTGACTCCCTCCAAGGGCAATGGCACCTGCCAGCTTGGCTCATTGAATCACCATGGTGTGCATGTCCCCTTATCACATCAAGGTACCAAGAGGAAGATTATTACAGAAAGACATCATGCTAGGAAAGACAGAGGGAAATCACATGAAAGGCCTACTATTTACTGGCTTGACAGCATAGCAACCACTGCAAATATGAAGCTATCAATGCTCAATCATCTGGCCTCATACAGCTAGATAAATGCCTAGGATGGACAATGACAGCATTTAACAACAATCACTAACAAATGTAAAATAAACAAATTTAGCTTTTTCAAGCTAAAGGTGTCCATATCCTATAAGGTAAGGTCCCACGTGTCATATTTTGCTGCATAATTTCAGCAACTGATTTTGCTACCCATTGACTTCATTGGGTAGAAAAATACGCAACAGCAAATATGCAGCAAAATATGGCACATGTGACCTTACCCTTGAAGTGAACAGCCTAGTCTTTAGAGTTGTTTGAGACTGCTTACTAAGTGTAGAGAGGCCGAGAAGAAAACGGCTTCCTAAGAATTTTGACATTCTTTCAGGCACCTTGTGCGAGAACGTCCAAATTCTTAGGAAGCCGTTTTCTTCCCTGCATCTCTACTACTGTGATCAGGACACCTCTGTGGATCACGTACGACTTCAGAGCAGCCAAGCCATACGCATCAGATGACTGCATAGCGATTCTGTGGGCAAGTCAAGGTGTTGTGCCCTCAGCACAACACCATCTGGTAAGAAGATCTACTTTTTATGTGACATCTGATCTAAGACCACACTAGGGGCGTACCTCTCTTTTTTTCCTTTTAATTTTCTCTTGGTTACTGAGGGTCTATTCACACAGGCAGAATTTCCTCACCAATCCCGCTTCCTTGGGTGGTTTCTGGCTTGTGCGGATTTTTTTTATTGGGCTTCCATTTGACCCAGGGTCTATGAACACATCAGAATTCACACAGCGGTCTATTCAGGGTCTATTCATACAGCGGAATTTCCACACTGTGGGTTTCCGCACTCCCGTTGACACTTCGGAATTTCCACTTGTGGAATTCTGCTTGCGGAATTCAGTCAACGGGAGTGTGGAAACCCATAGAAGTTTATGGGCTTTCATTTCCTTGTGAATAGACCCTAAGGGTACATTCACACTTCGGAATCTCCGCTCGCAGAATTCCACTAGCGGAGATTCCGTCTGCCGCCGTAGATACTTCGGTGATAGGACCGCGCTGCACTGCGCCGCCATCACCCTTGACGGCTATGCAGTGCTCACGGAATTCAGCACAAAGAATGAACGTGTTCCTTTTCTGTGCAGAAATTCCTCAATGTGAACGGGTCTTACTGAAGACACATTCACACGGATGGTAATGTTCACTGCGGAATTCCGCAGTGTGAACGTACCCTAAGGGTGACTTTTTATGGGGCTATCAAGCAGAACTTAAGCACAGTAACCAATGTTACTGTCAGGGCCAAACTAGAAGCAAGGACAAATAAAGTTAAGTAGTACTCTTTTTTAATGTCATATTTCATTCCAAAATTGTTCACTGCCGTCTTGTGCAGTCCCTTGGGGGGGGAAGGTACATAAGTTGATTTACAGGACACCAGAGACACTTTACCTCTTGTGTTTCTTTTTCAGTTTGGGATATTTATTAGCTCATAAAAGTTGTCACTTTCCAAGTTAATAATCTTTTTTTTTTTCTAGAGCAGATCTGCAGTGCAAGCATAAAAAAAAAAATAAAATCTGAAATTCCGTGAAGCTC
Source organism: Hyla sarda (assembly GCF_029499605.1). Lineage (NCBI taxonomy): Eukaryota > Metazoa > Chordata > Amphibia > Anura > Hylidae > Hyla > Hyla sarda. Next base: position 215,950,278 of record NC_079194.1, read on the forward strand.
TACATTTTATTGCTGGAACACTTCAGCATCCCTCTCACAAAGCCAATTTTTAGCAGCTTACGGATAAAAATCTCAAATTAGAGGAGGAACAGCGGTGCTGAGATATGAGATCGTAATTTTTGGTAAATATTCTTCCATACGTAATGTGTTCCTCTTTAATATGATGATCTACGACACTGCTTATTTACATACACAACTCTAAATCGTAGTAGACATCGCTGTAAACTCACACGAGCTGTCAGTCTGGTAATAGTCTGGATAACTATTTAGGCATTCCCCTAAATATGCCTCTATGGTCACATGAGAAAAATCTTTTCCTACTGGCTCCCATTGATATAAACTACTTGGAATTTATCAAAATTTTGATCTGATGGTCCAAATGTTGGGATATGTCCCAGTACTAGTAAAGACGAGACTTGGATGAAGCCAGTGCACGCTATTCATGGAGATGGTTCTAAGAGACAGTTTGTGTCCTGAATAGAAGTGGCATTTTAATATCTCTCTGCTGTTACGCTCCAACAGTTTCCATGGTTACACTGAGCGATTCTCATCTCTATGGAGACACATGACCCAGACCAACATCAAACTCGAGTCCTGTACACCGCCATATCTCTGGTACTTCTGTTATCATTTTTGTTTCTCTCAAAAAGTGGCAAGCATGGTCACCTTGTGTTTCCCTCCCTCTGCCTCCATCTACCTCAGCCACTTCAGTGCCTTCTATATGTCAACCATGTGCCCATCATTCGTCATCTCTAACAGAACCGGAATCTGTGGTCAGCTCAATTTTTGACATTTATTTTTATATTTCAGCCATTTCTTACCAATTTGATTTATCGTTCGTCTTCATGCCCCGGAGGGACAATAAATCTATATGGGAGGACTGGTGCATTGGCACCCTATATTCAGTCCTGTTGTGAACGCTCATGCAGTTCTCCGAATAAAGGAGTAAAATAAGCCAAGGGTTTGTCCAAACCTCAGCTTGAGCACCTGGACCGTTATATATTCCTTTCAGGATGCAAACGGTTGATATTTTAACATGAGGCGACCTATCACCCCCCATCTTGCTGATAAAAGTAATCAGCAGTGGACACTTAGATACTTTTTCATCCATTTATTCAATTTCTCCATCCACAGTTATATAACTGGGTTTATTAAATAAACTTTAAAGGAGAATGGGGTCAATTTCCCATTAGGGTTGCCACCTTTCTTGCCAAAAAATACCGTCCATGCTAATTTGCATATCTATATATGCGTAACATGATCACAGGATACACATATGCTGGGGAAATTTTGTCCAATTCTGACCCCTTTAACTTTTTAATTCTCCTTATATGGCTGTATGAGGGCTCACCTTTTTGCACCCCGATCTGTATTTTTTAACAGTACCATTTTTGTTTTGATGTGATTTTTTGATCACTTTTTTTTATCAAATTTGGGAGTTGCAGTTAGTTACTAACTACATCTCCCAGCATGCCCTGATACAGCCTGTGGCTCAGCAGCTGCCCAAACGAAAGCTACAACTCCAGGATGTTGGACTAGATACTCTAGTAGTATATAGTATAGGTCATATTTTCCAACCAGGAGCGTCTCCAGCTGTTGCAAAACTACAACTCCCAGCATGCCCGGACAGCCAATGGCTGTCCAGGCATGCTGGGAGTTGTAGTTCTGCAACAGCTGGAGGCACTCTGGTTGGGAAACATTGGTATAGGTTATGGTGCAATATTCTGGGAGTTGAAGGATAGGTTAGATAAATACGGGCCATTACATTGCCGGTATTGTTAATATAAAAATACTGGCAGGGGGGCTGTGTCGGTAAAACACCGGCCAGGTGGCAACCCTATTTCCCATTAGCACCTACACCACGCAACATTTCTTGGGCAACACCCTATTAGCATGGGCAAATCACATTCTAAATTCCTTGTGTTTTTCCCCTGCAGGGCAGGGGGGGAAGGGTTAAAAACATCTGCACTTCAGCTCTGTATATTGTACATAGCGTCTATAAGTGCAGTACATACCAGGGAGTCTTGTCCTAAAATTTCAAGGAGCTGACTTCAGGCAATAATACATTTTAACTAAAGGTTCAGTATAACGGTTGAAGAAGTTTTTTCGAGAACTCACCTGACTGGGTTAGTTTGCTCATCTATGGCATCTATAGCACTCTCCACCGAGCTGAAAAGAGACTGGATCTGATTGGCCGTCTCCTTCAGAAGAAAACGGGTCACAAACTGGTCAACGTTGGTGCCCTTCTCATACACCTGTGGAGATAGGTCAGCATGGTGAATACACTCATCATCAGTGGTGGGCTGCAGGTCTACACAAGCGCTTCTTGGCAATATATGACACCTACACAAAAAAACCTTTTGCAGTAACTATTTATTTCTCTACATACTAAAGGGTTCGAATGTCTGTCATTGTGGACTCTGCCCATCAAGAAGATCACACGTTGGTACATGTCCAGCTTTAGAATGTTTATCTACTACAAAATAAAGTAAAAACAGTAAAGTGCACCTCTGCTGCCGTCCTCTTGACTATCCCTGGGTGTCCTCTCATTCTAAGGCTGGGTTCACATTGCCGTTCACATCCAACCCGTGAAGGGTCTGACCTGCTCTTTTTCTTTTTTCAACCAATCGGACCCCAAAAACGGGTCAGATGCAAACGGCTACTACTGGACCCCATTCACTTGCATGGGGTCTGTCGGTGATCCATTAATTTTACAGGAATTTAAACTCCTGTCCTTGCCGGATTGCCGACGGAAATCCGAATAACGGAGTCCGACGGCAATGTGAACGAGGCCTAACAGCAGCATTAATGCTTCATGAACTAATGCTGATGGCCAAGATTTATCAATCTGCCTGAAACCAAAACCGTCTGGGTTTTGCCCATAGCAACAAATCATAGCTCGGCTTACATATCTTAAAAGGGATTTTCCATGAAAAGCCATTGATTACCAATCCAGGAGCTGAAGCTGCAGTACCCAGGCACCACCATAAGGCCCCTTTCACACTATCTTTATCCTCCTGTAAAAATCTCTGTCATGAACTCCTGTCAGAAAGTCCATAAAACGGCCGTCAAAAAATCCCATTTATGACAATGGGATTTTTTGACCATCCTTTAGCATCAGTTATGTCCTGTGGTGACTAATGTCCATTATTTTTGATGGGGCAAGTAACGTTGCATGCATTAATTTTTGTCCTGTCAAAATAATGGTTGGAATAATGGATGTTAAAATTTTACCACTGAAGTCTATGGGTGCCAGATGTTTACAAATGACATCTGTTATTGTCCATTATTTTTATGTTCTTTTCTGATCCGTTATTGCTACTGATCATGCTCAGTACAGAATCACAACCAGGAAGTCACATGGGAATAAAATAATGGACTATAACGGTGCATAACAGATGACAAAATGTCCGTCAAAATTGGTCATCAGTTATCATCCGTTGTATTCAGTTTTTCATAATTTTTCATGACCCGTTATTGATGAATAACGGGTGTCAGAATGCAGGAACATACCGGTAGTGTGAAAAGGGCCACAGGAATTAGGGCAAACTGCTTGCACCCCACCAGTCAACTATTGATACCCTATTCTGTGGATGGGATTGCTATGGTAAGACCAGACAGTTTTTGTTTCAGGCAGATTGATAAATCTGGACAACTGGAAAGTGTAAACTTAGACCTAACTGTTTAAGAATGTGCCAGATTGTGGCTCAGGCTGTTAGATAAATCTGTCATATTCTTATATTGTCTAGTCCAAAGTTTGGACTAACTATTAGTTCGCTTAAATTTTGTGTAAAAAAGATTTTGACACAGTCAAGCGCCATGTCTCCTTTGCCTCTTTTGTCTGACAAAGAAAAAAAGTGTCTAAAACAAAAAAGAATAAATGCCTACATTCAAAGTCATCAAAGTCTTGTGGCACAAATTTTGCCAAAAATGATTGTGTGAGTACAGCCTTGGGCCAATAATTGGCAGTCACTGGATTGTGGCTTTTCACTTCTCTTATTGTCAGAAGCCCAATCCTGTTTACACCAGGGCATGTTCTGCCAACTAGTAATCCTTAGGCCTTCACAATCCCAGAGATCAGCAGGTCAATAAGCATTTGCTTGGTTTTCATCTTATCGCTGTTCCCGTTGAGCAATAGGCCCTTAACGGTGGGTCACTAATGCAAAACAAAATAGTGTTAAAGGGGTACTCTACCCCTAGACATCTTATCCAATGGATAGGGGATAAGATGTCTGATCGCGGGGGTCCCGCCACTGGGGACCCCGCAATCTCTGTGCTGCACCTGGCATTAGTATAGAACGTGGTACTCAACTATTTTTAGTGAGGGTCCGCTTATCCAGGTCTGCCATCCGGTGAAAGTCCGAGCTGAACGCTAAGGCCTGGTTCACAAATAACGGCCTCAGTGCCAAACGAGCAACTGAAGTGTAGAGGATGTATGACCTGAATACTGCCACACACTGTACCTCTGAATATAATACAGCCGCACACTGTACCCCTGAATATAATACTGCCGCACACTGTACCCTCTTAATATGATGCTGCCACAAACTGCACTCTCTGAATATAATACTGCCACACACTGTACCCTCTGAATATAATAATGCCACACACTGAGACCCTGATATATTACTGCCACATACTGGGCCCCTGGTATATTACTACCACACACTGTGCACCTGAATACCACACACTGTGCCCCTGAATATAATACACCCTGTACCCTCGGAATAGAATAATGCCACACACTGTACCTCTGGTATATTACTGAAACACACTGTACCCCTGAAAATAATTCTGCCACACACTGTACCACCGGAATATAATACTGCTCACACTAGGCTCCTGGTATATTACGGCCACATACTATGCCCCTGGTATATTACTGGCACACACTATTACCCTGCAGTATTACTGCTACACGCTTTTCCCCCAAATATATTTTCGACAAACATTGTGTTCCCTGTACCTCTGTGCCCCAAATAATTGATGCCACTGTGCCTCCAGAATTAATTATGCCACTCTGCCCCAGAGTTAATTATGCCACTATGCCCCCAGAATTAAGGATGCCACTGTGCTGCACAAAATTAATGATGCCGCTGTGCCCCCAGAATTAGTGATGCCACTGTGCCCCTAGAATTAATGATTCCACTGTGCCCCCAGAATTAGTGATGCCACTGTGCCCCCAGAATTAATTAAAGGAAAAATATCATGCAGAAAAACATATACCCTATTCAAAGGATACAGGTTAAGTTTTAGATGGCAGGGGTCTGACCGCTGGGCCCCCTTCGATCTCCTGCACGGGACCCCGGTTTTTCACAGGAACGGAGCGTGTCAACTTCCGCACGAAGCAGCAGTTGACATGCCCCCTTCATGTATCTCTATGGGAGTGCAGGAGATTGCAGCGATCTAAACCCCCGTCATCTAAAACTTATCCCCTATCCTTTTGATAGGGGATAAGTTTTTCTGCATGATACTTCTCCTTTAACACATTCCCTCCTCAGAGTTCCCCTGGGTTGGTGACACCTACTCTGAGCTCACCTGAGGTGCTCACGTGTTTCCCTATATATAATGAAACGCTTTCTATGGAAGACTATGTATGACTAAGGGTGTATGCGGACACCTGGAAAGACATCACATGACTTTCCTTGTCCTAATGTCATTTTTTAAACAATAAATTGTTGAAGATTGCACGTTCTGTGCTGGACAATCTCTTTTGCTATACCGTGCTATTGATGTTGCTCTTCACCAGTCTGAGACGCAGTGGGGAGTTGTGGGTAAGCGGGACATTGCTCGTCGTTTCTCTTAACCCATCATACATACATATACACATCCCCTCCCATCCATCGTCACCTTGCCCCCTTATCCAACCTCAGTCACCTCCCCCCACATCCATTTATTTATCCATCCACAGTCACCTCGCCCCCATCCATCCACAGTCACCTCGTCCCCATCCATCCACAGTCACCTTGCCCCCCCATCCATCCACAGTCTCCTCATCCCCATCCATCCACAGTCACCTCACCCCCCCCATCCATCCAGTCACCTCGCCCCCATCCATCCATCCATCCAATCACCCCGCCCCATCCATCCATCTACAGTCACCTCCCCCCCATCCATCCACAGTCACCTCGCCCCCCCCCATCCATCTATCCACAGTTACCTTGCCCCCCATCCATCCACAGTCACCCCGCCCCCCCATCCATCCATCCACAGTCACCTCACCCCCATCCATCCAGTCATCTCATTCCCCATCCATCCATAGTCACCTCGCCCCCATCCATCCACAGTCACCTCGCCCCCATCCATCAATCCATCCATCCACAGTCACCTTGTCCCCTATCCATCCATCCATCCATTAAGTGTCACCACGCCACCCCATCCATCCATCTACAGTCACCTCACCCCCATTCATTCATCCATCCACAGTCACCTGGTGCCCCCAGCCATCCATCATTTCACAGTCTCTTCACACACACACACACCCATCCTTCCATCCATCCATGCACGGGTCTCCTCACCCCTCTCCCCATCCATCCACAGTCTCCTCACTCCCCCATCCATTAACAGCCTCCTCACCCCCATTCATTAACAGTCTCCTCACCCCCCATCCATTCAGTCTCCTAACCCCCCAAACCCATTCATCCATCCATCCATGGTCTCCTCACACACACATTCCCCATCCTTCCATCCATGCACGGGTCACCTCTCCTCATCTCATCTCCCCCTCGGTCCTCTCACTCCTGCCCCAGCCAGTACACTCACCCTCCAGTGCCGCTGGTAAAATGTGAGGTAGCGCGGAGGGTGCGGTTTCTGTTCTCCTGTGTGCACTGATGGTGATCTGCGGGGATGGAGGCAGGGACCTGTCAGGGGCTTGGAGCAGACATGCGCATCTGCTCCAAGCAGCCCCTGACCTGTCTGGCCCTGCACAAATTTTTAAAGAGCCCGCGCTGGGAATAAAGGTAATGGACCTGCTGTGGCCACAAAATGTATAGAACGGTCAGTGCTGCTCCCCCTGTGCTCCTTATAGGCAGTGATTTTAACCCCAGACTCGCTAATTGTTGCGCTGCGGCGCTTCCGCTGCCCCGACACTGCTCTAACTACTAGTGCGGCGACCTGACAAGTTTTCGGGGCTGGGTTCACCAAACAGTAGGTGCGCCACTGTTCGTTTGTATCGGTGTCTTAAAGACACCTATACAAATGAAAAAGGGGAGATCCGGCCGGAGGTCCGGATGACTGGCAGCCGAGGTTCGGATCTGGACCGCGGTCCGCCAGTTGAGCACCCCTGGTTTAGAGCATCGGGTTCAGCGCCGGAGGCTCGTGACGTCACGGCCTCACCCCCTCGTTACATCATGGCCACGCCCCCTCAATGCAAGTCTATGGGAGGGGGTGTTATGGCCATCACGCCCCCTCCCATAGACTTGCATTGAGGGGGCGTGGCCATGACGTCACAAGCCTCCACCCCGTATCGCAAGTCATCCGGCACAGGGCATAGTTCGCTCCGTGCACCGGATGTCTGGGGTGCCACAGCCAAGATTGCTTGGGTCCCCAGTGGCGGGATCCCCGCTATTTTACATCTTATCCCCTATCCTTTGGATAGGAGACAAAATGTCTGGGGCGGATTACTCCTTTAAGCTTTTTCTTATCAATTCAAGCAATATTAATAAAAAAAAAAATCAAAGCCTCTCTTTAGTACTTTGTTACCTGTCATAGATTGAAAAAAATCTATGCAGAATGTCCATATACAGATTTACTCAGAGTATTAAGGGCAACTTCTTCTCCCATCCCCAGCTTCAGTTTATTCAGGCGGACCATCTGCTGGTCTGTCTCAACAGAACATTAACAATTTTGAAAAACCGTAAATAACAATTCATACACAAAGGAATAGCAGATGAGAGTTCAGAATAAGTCATCTTGGCTTGAGAATACATTCTGTTTTCCAGTCAAAACTAAAGGACTGGAAAACAATGACAGCTATGGAGCCTGTACAATTGAACTGCAATTCCACACACATCCTATGAAATAAAACTGGTGCTAACCATTCTAGATTTATATATATATATATATATATATATATATATATATATGAACTTGCAGCCCCTCAGGGCTTGTTTGAATCTCTGTCCATCCTGTTTATCTAATGATCTGAAGGAAGAAGGCTCCAGAGAGGCCGGCCACATCCAATATAGAGTAGACATGTCATCTCCTTGTCTCCTTGTAGGCACTGTCAGAGCTTTTTTTTTACGTTACCAAATGGTGGCTTCTAGATTAAAGCAATCATAAACTAAACTACAACGCATATCCACAATTGCCTCCAGTTCTCCAATATGTTTAATTTGAAAAGCATACAGTGGGCCAAAAAAAGTATTTAGTCAGCCACCAATAGTGCAAGTTCTCCCACTTAAAAAGGAGAGAGGCCTGTAATTTTCATCATAGGTATACCTCAACTATGAGAGACATAATGAGAAAAAAAATCCATAAAATCACATTGTCTGATTTTTAAATAATTTATTTGCAAATTATGGTGGAAAATAAGTATTTGGTCAATAACAAAAGTTAATCTCAATACTTTGTTATATACCCATTGTTGGCAATGACAGAGGTACAATGTTTTCTATAAGTCTTCACAAGGTTTTCACACACTGTTGCTGGTATTTTGGCCCATTCCTCTATGCAGATCTCCTCTAGAGCAGTGATGTTTTGGGGCAGTCGCTGGGCAACACAGACTTTCAACTCCCTCCAAAGGTTTTCTATGGGGTTAAGATCTGGAGACTCAATAGCAAAGGAATTGTCACGATTCGGCTTACGGGTTGTGGATCCGCTGTGTCAGCGAGGGATTGGCGTGGACCGTGCTAGTGGACCGGTTCTAAGAGGCTACTGGTTTTCACCAGAGCCCGCCGCAAAGCGGGATGGTCTTGCTGCGGCAGTAGCAACCAGGTCGTATCCACTAGCAACGGCTCAACCTCGCTGACTGCTGAGAAGGCGTGGGACAGAAGGACTAGGCAGAGGCAAGGTCAGACGTAGCAGAAGGTCGGGGGCAGGCGGCAAGGTTCGTAGTCAAGATGGATAGCAGAAGTTCAGGTACACAGGCTTTGGACACACTAAACGCTTTCACTGGCACAAGGCAACAAGATCCGGCAAGGGAGTGCAAGGGAGGAGATCAGATATAGCCAGGGAGCAGATGGAAGCCAATTAAGCTAATTGGGCCAGGCACCAATCATTGGTGCACTGGCCCTTTAAGTCTCAGAGAGCTGGCGCGCGCGCGCCCTAGAGAGCGGAGCCGCGCGCGCCAGCACAAGACAGCAGGGGACCGGGACGGGTAAGTGACCTGGGATGCGATTCGCGAGCGGGCGCGTCCCGCTGTGCGAATCGCATCCCCGACGGCCATGACAGTGCAGTGCTCCCGGTCAGCGGGACTGACCGGGGCGCTGCAGGGAGAAAGACGCCGTGAGCGCTCCGGGTCCCCGCTCCTCCCCGGAGCGCTCACGGCGTCTTTCTCCCTGCAGCGCCCCGGTCAGTCCCGCTGACCGGGAGCGCTGCACTGTCATGGCCGTCGGGGATGCGATTCGCACAGCGTAACAGTACCCCCCCCCCCCTTAGGTCTCCCCTTTTTTTGTCCGGTAACTGCCTCCCCTGGGATGAGGACACCGGGAAAGAATGGAGGGTTTCCTCAACGGCAGGCAGTGCAGCAGGAGTTGGAATGGGGAGGGAGGGCAGAGGGTGAAGCTTGGCACGGGGCAGGGTGACACAAGGACGGGAGCCATGAGGAGGCACAGAGGCTTGCCTGACGGGACTGGGAGGGGGGGAGAGGCACTTCCTAAGGCAGGCAGAGTCCCAGTTCTTGATCTCCCCGGTGGTCCAATCAAGGGTGAGAGAATGAAGCCGGAGCCACGGCAGACCGAGGAGGACCTCAGAGGTACAGTTGGGGAGAACGAAGAGCTCAATCCTTTCGTGGTGGGGTCCAATACACATCAGGAGGGGTTCTGTGCGGTAACGCACGGTGCAATCCAGTCTGACTCCATTGACCGCGGAAATGTAGAGCGGCTTGACGAGACGGGTCACCGGGATGCGGAATTTATTAACAAACGACTCCAAAATAAAATTTCCAGAGGCACCGGAGTCCAAGCAGGCCACGGCTGAGAGGGAGGAGTTGGCTGAAGGAGAAATCCGCACGGGCACCGTGAGACGTGGAGAAGCAGACTTGGAACCAAGAGACGCCACACCCACGTGAGCTGGGTGCGTGCGTGCGTTTCCCAGACGTGGAGGACGGATAGGGCAATCCACCAAGAAATGCTCGGTACTGGCACAGTAAAGACAGAGATTTTCTTCCCTACGGCGATTCCTCTCTTCCTGGGTCAGGCGAGACCGATCCACTTGCATGGCCTCCTCGGCGGGAGGCCCAGGCGTAGCCTGCAAAGGATGCTGTGGGAGAGGTGCCCAGAGATCTAAGTCTTTTTCCTGGCGGAGCTCTTGGTGTCGCTCAGAAAAACGCATGTCAATGCGGGTAGCCAAATGGATGAGTTCTTGGAGGTTGGCAGGAATCTCTCGTGCGGCCAGCACATCCTTGATGCGACTGGATAGGCCTTTTTTAAAGGTCGCGCAGAGAGCCTCGTTATTCCATGATAACTCGGAAGCAAGAGTACGAAATTGGATGGCGTACTCGCCCACTGAAGAATTACCCTGGACCAGGTTCAACAGGGCAGTCTCGGCAGAAGAAGCTCGGGCAGGCTCCTCGAAGACACTCCGGACTTCAGCGAAGAAGGCCTGGACTGTGGCTGTGGCAGGATCATTGCGGTCCCAGAGCGGTGTGGCCCAAGACAAGGCCTTTCCTGAAAGAAGGCTTACTACAAACGCCACCTTAGACCGTTCTGTAGGAAACAAGTCCGACAACATCTCCATATGCAGGGAACACTGAGACAAAAATCCACGGCAGAGTTTAGAGTCCCCATCAAATTTGTCCGGCAGGGACAAGTGGAGGCTAGGAGCGGCCACTCGCTGCGGAGGAGGTGCAGGAGCTGGCGGAGGAGATGGTTGCTGCTGTAGCAGAGGCAGAAGTTGCTGTAACGTGGCGGTCAACTGCGACAGCTGCTGTCCTTGTTGGGCAATTTGCTGCGATTGCTGAGCGACCACCGTGGTAAGGTCAGCGAGACTTGGCAGCGGCACCTCAGCGGGATCCATGGCCGAATCTACTGTCACGATTCGGCTTACGGGTTGTGGATCCGCTGTGTCAGCGAGGGATTGGCGTGGACCGTGCTAGTGGACCGGTTCTAAGAGGCTACTGGTTTTCACCAGAGCCCGCCGCAAAGCGGGATGGTCTTGCTGCGGCAGTAGCAACCAGGTCGTATCCACTAGCAACGGCTCAACCTCGCTGACTGCTGAGAAGGCGTGGGACAGAAGGACTAGGCAGAGGCAAGGTCAGACGTAGCAGAAGGTCGGGGGCAGGCGGCAAGGTTCGTAGTCAAGATGGATAGCAGAAGTTCAGGTACACAGGCTTTGGACACACTAAACGCTTTCACTGGCACAAGGCAACAAGATCCGGCAAGGGAGTGCAAGGGAGGAGATCAGATATAGCCAGGGAGCAGATGGAAGCCAATTAAGCTAATTGGGCCAGGCACCAATCATTGGTGCACTGGCCCTTTAAGTCTCAGAGAGCTGGCGCGCGCGCGCCCTAGAGAGCGGAGCCGCGCGCGCCAGCACAAGACAGCAGGGGACCGGGACAGGTAAGTGACCTGGGATGCGATTCGCGAGCGGGCGCGTCCCGCTGTGCGAATCGCATCCCCGACGGCCATGACAGTGCAGCGCTCCCGGTCAGCGGGACTGACCGGGGCGCTGCAGGGAGAAAGACGCCGTGAGCGCTCCGGGGAGGAGCGGGGACCCGGAGCGCTAGGCGTAACAGGAATCCACTATGCAAAGACGCACACCACAAAAAAGTACAAAATGCAATTTATTGTAAACACTAATAATAGCACAAACATGTAAAACCACTTAAAAACATGTACAAAACATGGAGGAGGATTGTAATCCCACTATACACCCACCCCCTAGCAGACACAAATGACCCAAAGGGAGGGTCCTTGTTGTATGATATGAGCAAAAGACAAGTGTCACATGTGCAAAACACCACCGGGCCTGTGTATAACAATAAAATAAACCATGATGCAGTTGCATGCAAGAAATAATGGGTGGTAAAAATGGCACTAATAGCCCATGCCACTAATACCCACTAATGTCCAACTGCTATCTAGAAGGTAGCATGTAACAAGGTTCTCAGGGACACCCTCACCAGCAAGGGGCACACAGCAGCTCCACGCGTTCCGCTGCCCTTGGTGGTAGCTTCCTCAGGAGTTATTTGTGCTAGATAGTGAAGCAGAATATAGGGCAAATGAAACATAAAACACCTGTGTACCTAAAGTGCTGGGCATATATAATTACATGCCGATTCTATTGCTCTCACACTTGTATGGTGGCATACTCCATGACCGGAAGCCAGGTTTCCAGCACAGCCTGGCGGCATGTGACGTGGCCGAACCCTCATCACCACGTGACATGCATCGTGACCGGAAGTGGGGCATGGCGTTCGGCCACGTCACATGTAGGGTGGCGTTCCGACGGAGGCACGCATGGCATTATATTGATATATATACTGTGGTACTGTGTACTGTGGTACTGTGGCAGGGCATTGGTTTTTCTTCTTATTTCATTTGACAACATGGCTCCCAGTTTGGAGGCCAGGGAGGCACTTTGGAATAGCCAAATGTTGAATGTTTCCAGTGTTGAGGAAGATAGTGGTAATGTGAATTCTGACTTTTCTCGTATCACTAAGGAGCTCATTGAAGCTCACAAGTCAATGACTAGAGTTTGGTGGAACATCAAGAGTTTAAAGGAATATCTTAAAATATTTATGTACCCGAGGGGACTTAGAGTGCAGATTTTTCCCTTCTGGGAGGTGACTCCCACTTTTAAGTATACTTGGGAAACAGGATTGGCACAATGTTCCAGAATCATTACTAACATGTTATTGGAACATGATAAGGATCTACTGACTTAAACAAAATCCCACATTCCAGGCCTGGAAAGTCAATTGGGTCAGTTTGATGCAATAGAGCAGGTAGAATCTTTTTGAAAAAAGTTGAGTGATATCCTAGACAAATACGAAAAAGACATTATTGCTGGGAAACGTTTGCACGTGATGAGGGAGATTATGATAGGGGTTTGGTGTACAGATGGAAACATACTGGCAATGTCAGGGGTAATTTCGAGCCCAGGGATTCCCGGGTGGCAGTGGGCACAGCAGCATCCAGCTCGAGTGATTTTTTTAGGATCACGCGACACGGACACAGTACCAGATGGGCAAATGTCACCCCAAACACAAAAAAGGCCCCCAGGAAGAGGAAGGCCAACTACAACTACCCCTCAGTACACCAATATCGTCCGAGGAAGAAATATAACATACAACCTTAGCCAGGAGGAGAGGTCAGTACTTGAGAGGGGTTTGTCCTTCTCGCCTACAGCACAAGTGGATAAGTTCACCCTGGTTAAGGACTTGTATTTATTTTGTAGGAAACTTTCCCTGAAGACAATTTATTCACAGCCGGGGACACCCGAACCATCCTCGATATTGATCGACAAGTGCTCCAGGATTTACTGTATTTGCTCTCTGAAGGTGAGGCCGCTAAGGGCCTGTTAGAATTCCCTCCAAGTATGCACCTCCCTTTGCTAATTTTCTGCTATATAGGTGTTTTTTAATGTTATGGTCCAGGAGATCAAAAACTTGCCAAATGTTGGGTCTTCTGGTCCAAATCTTACAAGGAAGGAGCAGTTGGCATTGAGGAAGTTGAAACAACTGTCCTCCTTTATCATAAAGGAGGCTGACAAGGGAGGGAACATTGTCTTATGGCCTGTTGAACTTTATGTTGCAGAGGCAAGGAGACAACTTAATGACTGTGTTTACTACATGGAGCTGCCTTCTGACCCCACTGAAATATTCAAGCGTAAATTAGATCGTCTTCTGGAATCAGTAAAAAGATATGGAATCATCTCCGAAAAAGAATACAGTTTCTTATATGTGACTATGCCCGTGGTAACAGCATTCTATATGTTACCTAAGATACATAAGCACTTGACCAACCCAGGAGGCAGGCCGATAGTGGCAGACATTGGTAGCCTGACGGAGCAGGCATGCACTTACATTGATTATTTTTTGCAGCCACTGGTTCTGGATCAACCATCTTACCTCAGAGATTCCAGGCATCTGGTGGAACAACTCAAGGAAGTGGTCTTACCTGGAGATTTTTTGCTTATGACGTGCGATGTTGAGTCACTTTATTCGAATATCATCCATGAGGATGGAGTAAAGGCAGTATGAGAAATTCTCAATTCAAAAGGTAACTGGGATAGGATGCATGACTCCTTCTTGATTGATTTACTACAATTCCTCTTGTGTTATATTTATTTTTTTTGTTTGCAGGCAAGTTTTGTCAGTAGGTGTCTGAGATGGCCATGGATGAGCATTGTGCCCCCTCCTAACGCCAACCTCTTTTTCAGGTGGTGGGAGGCGTCACGCGTGTACCCATCTGGCGGTTTCAGGGCACATGTTCACAAATGGTTTCGTTTTATCGACGACATTTTGTTTATTTGGACACGTATGAAGGAGGAATGCGTGGAGTTCATTGAACTGCTTAATGACAACAACTTATGGATTAAACTTACCTGGCAGATATCGGATGAGACAGTTGACTTCTTGGATTTAAAACTAATGAAAGTTGGAGGTTGCATTACCACGACATTGCATCGCAAAGCTACGGTGACCAACAGTTTATTACACTATGAGAGTTTCCACGCTGAACACATGCGGAAGGGTGTCCGTGTGACCAGTTCCTGTTGATAAAAAGAAATTGTTCCGAGCCTGAGGAGTTCAAAAAACATGCCAAAGATTTGATAGCCCCTTTACAAGGGAGAGGCTACCCACTGGACGTGGTTTCAAAGGCCTATCTAAGGGCTAGTCACACGGATAGTGATATGCTTTTGCACCCATGGATCAGACATGATGACACTAATCTACGGTTTATTACGTCCTTTAATAATCAATAGAAACGCCTGGGACAGATCCTGGATAGACATTGGTGGATACTTAAATCAGATTCCAAGACGAGTGTGTTGATCACGTCTACTCCCACGATGACAGCATGCCAGGCTCGTAATCTCAAGGATGTTCTCATGAGGAGCCATTTTAAGGTCGGGGAGACTCGAAGAAGAAACAGGTATGTTGGGTCTTTCCCTTGTGGGGAATGTTCCATTTGCCAGTACATGGAGCCTACTGGGGAGTTTACTAATCCTCAGGATGGTGGTGTCACGATGCCGGCTGGCAGGTAGTGGATCCTCTGTGCCAGAGAGGGATTGGCGTGGACCGTGCTAGAGGATCGGTTCTAAGTCACTACTGGTTTTCACCAGAGCCCGCCGCAAAGCGGGATGGTCTTGCTGCGGCGGTAGTGACCAGGTCGTATCCCCTAGCAACGGCTCAACCTCTCTGGCTGCTGAAGATAGGCGCGGTACAAGGGAGTAGACAGAAGCAAGGTCGGACGTAGCAGAAGGTCGGGGCAGGCAGCAAGGATCGTAGTCAGGGGCAACGGCAGGAGGTCTGGAACACAGGCTAGGAACACACAAGGGAACGCTTTCACTGGCACTAAGGCAACAAGATCCGGCGAGGGAGTGAAGGGGAAGTGAGGTGATATAGGGAAGTGCACAGGTGTAAACACTAATTGGAACCACTGCGCCAATCAGCGGCGCAGTGGCCCTTTAAATCGCAAAGACCCGGCGCGCGCGCGCCCTAGGGAGACCCGGGGCCGCGCGCGCCGGGACAGAACTGACGGAGAGCGAGTCAGGTACGGGAGCCGGGGTGCGCATCGCGAGCGGGCGCTACCCGCATCGCGAATCGCATCCCGGCCAGAGGCGGTATCGCAGCGCCCCGGGTCCGTGGAACCGACCGGAGCGCTGCAGTGAGAGGAGTGTAGCGAGCGCTCCGGGGAGGAGCGGGGACCCGGAGCGCTCGGCGTAACAGTACCCCCCCCCTTGGGTCTCCCCCTCTTCTTGGAGCCTGAGAACCTGAGGACCAGACTTTTGTCCAGGATATTGTCCTCAGGTTCCCAGGACCTCTCTTCTGGACCACAACCCTCCCAATCCACTAAAAAGAAGGTTTTCCCTCTGACCTTTTTAGATGCTAAAATTTCTTTGACGGAGAAGATGTCCGAGGAGCCGGAGACAGGAGTGGGGGGAACAGATTTGGGAGAGAAACGGTTAATGATAAGTGGTTTAAGAAGAGAAACATGAAAGGCATTAGGAATACGAAGAGAAGGAGGAAGAAGAAGTTTGTAAGAGACAGGATTAATCTGGCGCAAAATCTTGAAAGGACCAAGATAGCGTGGTCCCAACTTATAGCTAGGGACACGGAAGCGGACATATTTGGCGGAGAGCCATACCTTGTCTCCAGGGGAAAAAATGGGAGGAGCTCTTCTTTTCTTATCCGCGAATCTCTTCATGCGTGAAGAAGCCTGTAAGAGAGAATTTTGGGTCTCTCTCCATATGATGGAAAGATCACGAGAAATTTCATCCACAGCGGGCAGACCAGAGGGCAAGGGGGTAGGGAGGGGGGG
The DNA here is from genome assembly GCF_029499605.1 of Hyla sarda. Classification (NCBI taxonomy): domain Eukaryota; kingdom Metazoa; phylum Chordata; class Amphibia; order Anura; family Hylidae; genus Hyla; species Hyla sarda. The sequence continues at coordinate 215,966,924 of NC_079194.1, forward strand.
AAGAGGGTGACGGCCGTACACCACGAAAAACGGGGATTTGGAGGAAGATTCAGAGATTCTGAAATTATACGAGAATTCGGCCCAAGGTAGAAGATCTGCCCAGTCATCCTGGCGGGAGGAAACAAAATGTCGTAAATAGTCACCCAAGATCTGGTTAATTCTTTCTACTTGTCCATTGGATTGAGGATGGTATGCAGAAGAAAAATTTAATTTAATCTTGAGTTGTTTACAGAGGGCCCTCCAGAATTTAGACACAAATTGGACGCCTCTATCCGAGACGATCTGCGTAGGCAACCCGTGAAGACGAAAAATGTGTACAAAAAATTGTTTAGCCAACTGAGGCGCTGAAGGAAGACCAGGAAGAGGGATGAAATGTGCCATTTTGGAGAATCGATCAACGACCACCCAAATAACAGTGTTGCCATGGGATGGGGGTAAGTCAGTAATAAAATCCATACCAATCAGAGACCAAGGTTGTTCGGGAACAGGCAGAGGAAGAAGAAAACCAGCGGGCTTCTGGCGAGGAGTCTTATCCCGGGCACAGATAGTGCAGGCTCGCACAAAGTCCACCACATCAGTCTCTAGAGTCGGCCACCAATAGAAGCGAGAGATGAGTTGCACAGATTTCTTGATGCCCGCATGACCTGCGAGATGGGAGGAGTGACCCCATTTGAGGATTCCGAGGCGTTGGCGTGGAGAAACAAAGGTCTTTCCTGGAGGAGTTTGCCTGATGGAGGCTGGAGAAGTGGAAATCAGGCAGTCAGGAGGAATGATGTGTTGAGGAGAGAGTTCAATTTCAGAAGCATCTGAGGAACGAGAGAGAGCATCGGCCCTAATGTTCTTATCAGCAGGCCGAAAGTGAATTTCAAAATTAAATCGGGCAAAGAACAGAGACCACCTGGCCTGACGAGGATTCAGCCGTTGGGCAGACTCGAGGTATGAGAGGTTCTTGTGATCGGTGTAAATAATAACTGGAAATCTTGATCCCTCCAGCAGATGCCTCCATTCCTCAAGTGCTAATTTAATGGCTAGAAGCTCTCGATCCCCGATGGAGTAGTTCCTCTCCGCCGGAGAGAAGGTCCTAGAAAAAAACCCACAAGTAACAGCATGCCCGGAAGAGTTTTTTTGTAGAAGGACAGCTCCAGCTCCCACTGAGGAGGCATCAACCTCCAATAGGAAGGGTTTAGATGGGTCAGGTCTGGAGAGCACGGGAGCCGAAGAGAAGGCAGACTTGAGTCGTTTAAAGGCGTCTTCCGCTTGAGGAGGCCAAGACTTGGGATCGGCATTTTTTTTGGTTAAAGCCACAATAGGAGCCACAATGGTAGAAAAATGTGGAATAAATTGCCTGTAATAATTGGCGAACCCCAAAAAACGTTGGATGGCACGGAGTCCGGAGGGGCGTGGCCAATCTAAGACGGCAGAGAGTTTATCTGGATCCATTTGTAGTCCCTGGCCAGAGACCAAGTATCCTAGAAAAGGAAGAGATTGGCATTCAAACAGACATTTCTCAATTTTAGCATAGAGTTGATTGTCACGAAGTCTCTGAAGAACCATACGGACATGCTGGCGGTGTTCTTCTAGATTGGCCGAAAAAATTAGGATATCATCAAGATATACAACAACACAGGAGTATAACAGATCACGAAAAATTTCATTAACAAAGTCTTGGAAGACAGCAGGGGCGTTGCACAGGCCAAAGGGCATGACCAGATACTCAAAGTGTCCATCTCTGGTGTTAAATGCTGTTTTCCACTCATCCCCCTCTCTGATGCGGATGAGGTTATAGGCGCCTCTTAAGTCCAATTTAGTAAAGATGTGGGCACCTTGGAGGCGATCAAAGAGTTCAGAGATGAGGGGTAAGGGGTAGCGGTTCTTAACCGTGATTTTATTAAGTCCGCGGTAGTCAATGCAAGGACGTAGAGAGCCATCTTTTTTGGACACAAAGAAAAATCCGGCTCCGGCAGGAGAGGAGGATTTACGGATAAAGCCCTTTTTTAGATTCTCCTGGACGTATTCAGACATGGCAAGAGTCTCTGGGGCAGAGAGAGGATAAATTCTGCCCCGGGGTGGAGTAGTGCCCGGGAGGAGGTCGATAGGACAATCATAAGGCCTGTGAGGAGGTAGAGTCTCCGCTTGTTTTTTGCAGAAAACATCCGCGAAGTCCATATAGGCCTTAGGGAGACCGGTTACTGGAGGAAGCATAGAGTTACGGCAAGGGTTACTGGGAACCGGTTTTAGACAGTCCTTGGAACAAGAGGGCCCCCAACTCTTGATCTCCCCAGTGGACCAATCCAGGGTTGGGGAATGAAGTTGAAGCCAGGGAAGTCCAAGGAGAATTTCCGAGGTGCAATTGGGGAGGACCAAAAGTTCAATCCTCTCGTGATGAGATCCGATGCTCATTAGAAGGGGCTCCGTGCGGAAACGTATGGAACAGTCCAATCTTTCATTGTTTATACAATTGATGTAAAGGGGTCTGGTGAGACTGGTCACTGGGATGTTGAACCTGTTGACGAGAGAGGCCAAAATAAAATTTCCTGCAGATCCAGAGTCCAAGAAGGCCACAGAAGAGAAGGAGAAGGCAGAGGCAGACATCCGCACAGGCACAGTAAGACGTGGAGAAGCAGAGTGGACATCAAGGATTGTCTCACCTTTGTGCGGAGTCAGGGTACGTCTTTCCAGGCGGGGAGGGCGGATAGGACAATCCCTCAGGAAGTGTTCGGTACTAGCACAGTACAGGCAGAGGTTCTCCATGCGGCGTCGTGTCCTCTCTTGAGATGTCAGGCGAGACCGGTCGACCTGCATAGCCTCCACGGCGGGAGGCACAGGAACAGATTGCAGGGAACCAGAGGAGAGAGGAGCCGAGGAGAAGAAACGCCTCGTGCGAACAGAGTCCATATCTTGGCGGAGCTCCTGACGCCTTTCGGAAAAACGCATGTCAATGCGAGTGGCTAGGTGAATAAGTTCATGAAGATTAGCAGGCATTTCTCGTGCGGCCAGAACATCTTTAATGTTGCTGGATAGGCCTTTTTTAAAGGTCGCGCAGAGGGCCTCATTGTTCCAGGATAATTCAGAAGCAAGAGTACGGAATTGTACGGCATACTCGCCAACGGAAGAATTACCCTGGACCAGGTTCAACAGGGCAGTCTCAGCAGAAGAGGCTCGGGCAGGTTCCTCAAAGACACTTCGAATTTCCGAGAAGAAGGAGTGTACAGAGGCAGTGACGGGGTCATTGCGGTCCCAGAGCGGTGTGGCCCAAGCCAGGGCTTTTCCAGACAGCAGGCTGACTACGAAAGCCACCTTAGACCTTTCAGTGGGGAACTGGTCCGACATCATCTCCAAGTGTAATGAACATTGGGAAAGGAAGCCACGGCAAAACTTAGAGTCCCCATCAAATTTATCCGGCAAGGATAGTCGTAGTCCAGAAGCGGCCACTCGCTGCGGAGGAGGTACAGGAGCTGGCGGAGGAGATGGTTGCTGGAGCTGTGGTAGTAACTGTTGTAGCATAACAGTCAGTTGAGACAGCTGTTGGCCTTGTTGCGCAATCTGTTGTGACTGCTGGGCGACCACCGTGGTGAGGTCAGCGACAACTGGCAGAGGAACTTCAGCGGGATCCATGGCCGGATCTACTGTCACGATGCCGGCTGGCAGGTAGTGGATCCTCTGTGCCAGAGAGGGATTGGCGTGGACCGTGCTAGAGGATCGGTTCTAAGTCACTACTGGTTTTCACCAGAGCCCGCCGCAAAGCGGGATGGTCTTGCTGCGGCGGTAGTGACCAGGTCGTATCCCCTAGCAACGGCTCAACCTCTCTGGCTGCTGAAGATAGGCGCGGTACAAGGGAGTAGACAGAAGCAAGGTCGGACGTAGCAGAAGGTCGGGGCAGGCAGCAAGGATCGTAGTCAGGGGCAACGGCAGGAGGTCTGGAACACAGGCTAGGAACACACAAGGGAACGCTTTCACTGGCACTAAGGCAACAAGATCCGGCGAGGGAGTGAAGGGGAAGTGAGGTGATATAGGGAAGTGCACAGGTGTAAACACTAATTGGAACCACTGCGCCAATCAGCGGCGCAGTGGCCCTTTAAATCGCAAAGACCCGGCGCGCGCGCGCCCTAGGGAGCGGGGCCGCGCGCGCCGGGACAGAACTGACGGAGAGCGAGTCAGGTACGGGAGCCGGGGTGCGCATCGCGAGCGGGCGCTACCCGCATCGCGAATCGCATCCCGGCCAGAGGCGGTATCGCAGCGCCCCGGGTCCGTGGAACCGACCGGAGCGCTGCAGTGAGAGGAGTGTAGCGAGCGCTCCGGGGAGGAGCGGGGACCCGGAGCGCTCGGCGTAACAGGTGGCATGTACAGGTTGCAGCACTACATAAATTGCAAGCCCAAGAAGGTTGTATATGCCATCCTATGTCCTTGCAAACAGGTTTACGTCGGACAGACCTCTCAGGAACTGCGGAAACAGGACCAAAAACATTTCTCCACGGTATCATTGGCAGAGAGGGACTTTAAACGGGATTGCACACTCACATCGGTAGCAGCCCACTACAGGAATCACCATGCAGGAAATATCAGGGGTACCAGAGTGGTGGGCTTGTATAGAGTAATCTGTGGGTGGTGATGTCAGTAAGATGTTGCTTAGACCTGAGTCTAGGTGGATATTTAATTTACAGACAGCTGCCCCCCATGGACTCAATGAAGAGTTGACATTCACCGTTTTTTTTTGTGGTTAATTTCCTTCCCTATAAGTATATTTTGGAATATCTTGTAAATAATCTTTTTACAAAAATGTATTTAATTCAATTCATTTATTTATACATTTTAAGTAATTTAATTTATTCAATTCGTACATGATTTTATTTATGATATTTTAGTTATTACAATTATTGTTTAATTATTAACATTATTATTTATTGTTATTGTTTATTTGTTCACTTGTTTTTTTTTTATTTATTTTGGTTGTTCACTATTTGGTTTTTGTATCCTTCCCCTTTTTTTTTTCTCTCTCCCTCTTCCAATTCCGCTTCAGCTTTTTCACATTCCTTTGCCACAATTCTCACATTCACAGTCACGTTCACAATACTCATAATTGTCACATAGCTACATTCATTCACGTCAATCATTTATATTAGTTGTCACATATAGTAACATCCATTCACGTCTATCACACACATATTAGTTGTCACACAGTTACATTCACTTCACATTCTCCCCACTGTGCTCCCTCACATTGCACTCATTCACACCATGTCACCCACTTTACACTGTATATACAGGATTCACATATATTCATCACTTTCATTCATTTTACTTTTTATTGCAGGTGTTTTTTGGTAGTTTTCTATTTTATTTTACATTTTCTGTTATTCTAGGTCAGCATTGTATCGGAACATGTTTATCAGCTTGCCCGAACCACTGCACCTCTATTTTTACAGTATCATGATCCATTGGATCTCTGTCTACTCTTAATTTTTACTGTGCCGTAAATCATTACTATCCTTTGAAGCCCTAACGGGGGGATCATTAGTTGTGTACTAATAAGTGTGTGCCTGAACATATATATATATTTTTTGTTATTTTTAGTTGCTGATATACAGTATCACATATATCCCATACCCTATATAAGTAAATTAGGGTTGGTTATGTGGTGTTCACCTGTTGCTCAGATGTCCGGCACCCCGACACGAGAGGATCTTGCTTTTTTCGGGTAAGTCTGTGGGGAGGCGGAGCTTTCGGGGCTACAGGTCACAGTGCAAGAGGTGTCTTTTTTGACGCATCTGGAAGATGTTTATATATGATGTATATATGTTGGGATAGTTGTTATTCCTATTATTTAATAGTCTACTTCACATATGTATTATTTTATATGTAAATTGATTATATAGGGTCACATTGAGGTATAGTCTAATATATAATTGATGTCTGTGCACTTTAGCCTTTTATTTAATTTTGTATCTTTTCACACTTATGGTATTATTTTGAGGCATTATTATCATTATACATTGCTGCATATAAGTGTCCCCGTTAAGGTACACTATTTCAGAGTACGTTGCTACTTAGGTCTGGAATTGGTTTTAAATAGTCCTGCCAGTGGTGCTTGATAACTTTTGAGATAGGCCCCACTTCCGTCAGCACTATGCTGGTTACCTCTTAGTTAGGCTATGCCACAATTCCTGCTTCTGGATACTTCACGTATTGTGCACGATGCCCCACTTCTGGTCGCATTGCGTGTCATGTGGTCATTATTATGTTCTGGCCGCGTCACACGCCGCCAGGCCATGCTGGGAACGTGGCTTCCGGTCATGGTGTATTCTGCTATACAAGTGTGAGAGCAATAGAATAGGTATGTAATTAGATATGCCCAGCACTTTAGGTACACAGGTGTTTTATGTTTCATTTTCCCTATAGTCTGCTTCACTATCTAGCACAAATCACTCCTAAGGAAGCTGCCACCAAGGACAGCGCAATACGTGGAGCTGCTGTGCCCCGCTTGCTGGTGAGGGTGTCCCTGAGAACCTTGTTACATGCTACCTTCTAGATAGCAGTTGGGCATTAGTGGGTATTAGTTGCATGGGGTATTGGTGCCGTTTTTACCACTCATTATTTCTTGCATGCACCTGAATCATGGTTTATTTTATTGTTATACACAGGCCCGGTAGTGTTTTGCACATGTGACACTTATCTTTTGCTCATATCATACTACAGTGACCCTCCCTTCGGGTCGTTTGTGCCCGCTAGGGGGCGGGTGTATAGTAGGATTACAATCCTCCACCATGTTTTGCACATATTTTTAAGTGGTTTTAAATGTTTGTGCTATTATTGTTATTTACAATAAAGATAGCATTTGGTACTTTACACATTTTTTGTGGTGTGCGTCTTTGCATAGTGGCTAGCTTTGCTTTTTCTTTACCTATTGTGTTTACAGATCACTTATTGCACCCACCATTTAGAATTGAAGTGATGCCTGTCCCTTTTCTCTTTTCTACAAAGATCTGGAGACTGATTAGGCCCCTCCAGGACCTTTAAATGCTTCTTACAAGGCCACTCCTTCATTGCCCGGGTCGTGTGTTTGGGATCATTGTCATGCTGAAAGATGTTTCATCTTCAATGCCCTTGCTGATGGAAGGAGGTTTTCACTCAAAATTCCACGGTACATGGCCTCATTCATTCTTTCCTTTACACGGATCAGTCGTCCTTGTCCCTTGGCAGAAAAATAGCCCCAAAGCATGATGTTTCCACCCCCATGCTTCACAGTAGTTATGGACGTCTTTGGATGCAACTCAGCATTCTTTCTCTTCCAAACACGACAAGTTGAGTTTTTACCAAAAAGTTCTACTTTGGTTTCATTTGACCATATGACATTCTCCCAATACTCTTCTGGATCATCCAAATGCTCTCTAGCAAACTTCAGACGGCCCTGACATGTACTGACTTAAGCAGGGGGACACGTCTGGCACTGCATGATTTGAGTCCCTGGCGGCGTAGTGTGTTACTAATGGTAGCCTTTGTTACTTTGGTCCCTGCTGTCTGCAGGTCATTCACATAGGTCCCCCCGTATGGTTCTGGGATTTTTGCTCACCGTTCTTGTGATCATTTTGACACCACGGGGTGAGATCCTGTGTGGAGCCCCAAATCAAGGAAGATTATCAGTGGTCTTGTATCTCTTCCAATTTCTAATAAGTACTCCCACAGTTAATTTCTTATCACCAATGTGCTTGCCTATTGGAGATTGTATGGATTTTTTTCTCATTATGTCTCTCATTATGTCTCTCATAGTTGAGGTATACCTATGATGAAAATTACAGGCCTCATCTTTTTAAGTGGGAGAACTTGCACAATTGGTGGCTGACTAAATACTTTTCTTTGTAAATTAGCACTTGATCCACCATGATACACTATATTGGCAAAAGTATTGCACCTAAATCAATACATATTAATTTGAAGTTGGTCCCCATTTGCAGTAATAACAGTTTCCACTCTGCGGGGAACACATTATACAAGATTTTGGAGTGTGTCTGTGCGAATTCTTGCCCATTCATCTAGAAAAGGATTTGTAAGGTCATACATTGATGGGGACAAGAGGGCCTGGCTAGTGTTTTAGGTCATCCTTAAGAATTTGGATGGGATGAGGTCAAGGCTTTGTTCTACACCAAACTCATCCAACCGCCTTCATGGACCTTGCTTTGTGCACTAGGGCACAGGCATGCTGAAACAGAAAGGGCCAAACCCAAACTGTTCTGACAAAGTTGGAAACATTCAGTTGTCCAAAATGTCTTGGTATGCTAAAGCTTTAGAGTTTCCTTCACTAGAACTAAAGGACCTAAGTCAATCCCTAAAAAACAAACCCCTAGCATTATCCCATCTCCACCAAACTTTACCGTTGGCCTGGAGCAGGCAACAATCTCTTTACATTTGCCAAACCCAGACTTTATCTGAGGAGTGGGATTTGTCACTCCAAACAATGCTTGGCACTATGCTTGGTGATATAAGGCTTACATACAGCTGCTCATTGTACTGATTGTAATGCCAGATGAGGTTTGAAATGTTGCAGTTATTGAGTCAGGAGAGCACGGTGACTTCTAGGCACCTCAGCACTCGGCAATCCCACTCTAACTTCCCGTGGTCTCCATTTTGTGGCTGGTCTGGTATGGTTCTAAAACGCTTTCAGTTCTCAATAATACCACTCACTGTTTCAGGAGACCGGGGTGAGAAGACATTTTAGGAACTGACTTTTTGCAACAGTGACTCCTATTACAGTGCTGTACTGGAATTCTGTGAGCTTTTGAATGCTTAGAAGAGTATATATTGGAGGAAAGATGAGACAGAGGGAATGCAATAGAAACTTTTAAATATGTGAAGGGAATTCACATGGTAAAGGAAAAGAGCATATTAAAGGAGTAGTCTGGCGCGCACTTTTTTCATTGTATCCTGTCCGGGCTGCAAAATAAAAGAAAACAAACTTTCTCTTACCTGCGCCGGGGGCTCGTTGGCAGGTAAGAGAAAGTTTGTTTTCTTTTATTTTGCAGCCCGGACGGGATAAAATGAAAAAAGTGCACGCCGGACTGGATTTTATACACCTGTTGCAATAGAACTGAAAGAAACACCTGAATTCAATTATTAAGAGAAGCGTCTCAATAGATCTGTACACAGTGTATAACTAACATAATTTCATTACTGAAAGGGGGAACTTTAAAAAGTACCTGTCACCAAATAAAATTTTCTAAACTAACTCAGGCTATGTTTCTTAACTACTCCTTTTTTAAGGCGGAAGTGGTCCCCAAGCAGGAGAAAATGGGCATTTCCCAGCAGGCATTACATCACTAAAGCCTGCTGGGGGATCTATTCCCCCCTCACATTGTTGCAGTGCTGTGATGAATAGTATACCTCAGACTCTGTGCATATTTCAGTCTGTGCAGATTTCAGTGAGGCTCTGTGCATCTTTCAGTGTGGCTCTCTGCAGCTTTTACTGAGGCTCTGCGCAGCTTTCAGTGAGGCTCTGTGCAGCTTTCAGTGAGGCTCTGTGCAACCAGAAGCACTTCCTGAGTTTGGTCTCCTGCCAGGCCGGGAGGAGACCAAACTCACTGTATTAATTGTGGCAGGGAACAGAACAGAGCCACCTAGTGGCCATGTTTGCTATTATATTTTAAATATATTTATGTTGATAATTTTACATGCAAGTGAATAGGAAAGTGTCTGCTAATTACACAAGAAACACTATATTAAAAGTTTTAATTGGGGATAGGTACTCTTTAAATGAGATGTTTAGAAAGCCATTTCCATATACTGTGAGTTGATGAGTTTATAGGGGTAGTTGCCCTACATTGAAGATATGTATCTCTTTACTACGATGGAAAATGACAAATAAAATCTGTCACTAAGGAGAACCTGTATGGTCCTGTATTACACAAACACCACATTAATAGGGGCACTGGGTTAATATTTTCCATGCGATGGTGCTGTAAGAAAAATTTACATTAACTGCCAAATTTCCCAACAGATTACAGATGATCGATGGAGGTCCTAGCACTTTGTTATCTCTGTTTTACCTTGTTCATTGGTGGATCACACTGTTTTAGTAGGTTAAAAAATGCTTTTCCTTCATTACACAGGGAGATGTGTGCTCAACAAAGTATGGAAGTGCAGGATCACACGAACAGTCCAAGAATCATTAATGCAGCCCTGCTCACAGTCAAAGGGACCCCCGCAATCTCCGGGCTGGTAGCAGTGGCATCCGGAACAGCCTGGCGCTTCTGCATTCGTGACATCACGCCACACCCCCTCCATTCATGTCTATGGTAGGGGGCGTGATGGCTAGTACATAGCTGTCACGCCTCCTCCCATAGACGTGAATGGAGGGGTGTGGCGGCTGGCATCGTCAGTCATCAGGGACAGGGGTGCTGCAGCAGAGATCGTGGGAGTCCACAGCAGCTGGACCCCCGCAATCTAACATCTTATACCCTATCCTTTGGATAGGGAATAAGATGTTTACAGTGGAGTACCCCTTTAAGCTGAGGAATGTAATGGGTTCCTTAAACCGAGTGCCGATCTATGAGGTTGGCACTTATGTAGTGCATGTGTCGGCCCACCTAAAAGGACCCTAAATGACTAAATGAATTACATTTATGAACAGCCCTATTATAGCAATTGTCTTATATGATTTTTTATATAACCTTTAAAGTTGTTCCATTGTTCAAAACCTCTCTTCAGTACAATAACTAGATGACAGTATAGTATGCACGAGAGCATATGTATATTCTGTATAAGCAAACATACTGTCATTTCTACCATTTTTCCCCCGCAAGCACAGCGGCACGCTGCAGCGTGAAACCTAAAAAAAGAATCGCATTAACTCCTCATTATTTTAGGTGCCCTCGTCTAAATCTCTCATGAGATTAATTTAAGACAGAACATTACAAATCATATTTAAGGGAGCGGGAGGCAATTTAACCAAGATAAAATAGTTACAATTACTAATGAGACTACAAAGAAAAGATTCATACGACCATTAACCATTTCTGTGGCAAACGCTTGGCAAGTTCTAGGACGGCTGGCATGGCAGAGAGCGGTGATGCCTAACGGAGCGCAGCGGCACATACCCCAATCTCGCCCAAATGCATTTCTGGAATCTGGAACTGTAGAGGAAGGTGCACAATTCTGTATTATTGGCAGCCCGGGCAGGGAAAGGGTTATCACAGCGGGAGCGGAAGAAATTCACCGCTTCCAATTTATAATTAAGAAGTAGAAATTGCTGCGCTTGTTATCTGGATAAAACAAATGGGGCGCCTCACTAATCATCTGTGTAAAACAAACACCCATCTGAACTCTGCCCGCCGCAGTCTGCTCGCCGCTAGCTGCCAAAAACACATTCTTTTGTTCCTTTATTCTGCATGACAATTTATTGCAGAGACAGGATATTTTTACTGACTTTATTCTGTCAATATAGAAAAGGCAAGTGAAAGGTTTCTATTTCAAAGAATATACAGGTTTCAGATCCCCTAGCAAAAAGAACCTACTGAGCTGGGGAAACTTTGGGTAACCTTCCTGTTTTGTGTGTCTTGTTCCATTTAAACCGGTTTTGCTGTGTGTAAACGGACTATTAGTTTAGCCCATATACTGTAGTATAGAACATTAACAAGTAGACACACATTTCATAAGTCACAAAATTATTTAGTCTGTGTCAGGTATTCTAGCTAAATGGGTCTAAGCTGCAATACTGGACACAGCCTATGAGTGGAGCTATAAACCATTTGGAAAGTCTTTAGACCCTTTCAATTTTTAAATAGTGTTAAAGGGATTATTATTATTATTTTTTTTAAATAAACTGGTGATAGAAAGTTATACAGATTTGTAAATTACTTCTATTTAAAAATGTTAATCCTTCCAGTACTTATCAGCTGCTGTATGCTCCACAGCAAGTTGTATTTCTTTATTTATTACTGGAGTTCTTTTCTGTCTGATCACAATGCTGTCTGCTGACACCTCTGTCCATGTCAGGAACTGTCCAGAGCAGGAGAAAATCCCCATAGCAAACCTCTCCTGCTCTGGACAGTTCCTGACATGGACAGAGGTGTCAGCAGAGAGCACTGTGGTCAAACAGAAAATACATTTGAAAGAAAAGAACTTCCTCTGTAGCATACAACAGCTGATAAGTACTGGAAGGATTAAGAAAACTAAATTTCACATGGCCAAAAGTATTCAGACCCTTTGATTTGCCATTCAAATTTAGCTCTGGTGCCCCATTTTTATTGATCATCTTTGAGATGAAAGACACAGCCTTTGGAAAGGCACACCCCTGTCTATATAAGGCATCACAGCTGCAATGTATATCAAAGCAAAAACCAAGCCATGAGGGGGAAAGAACTGCCTTTAGAGCTCAGAAACAGGATTGTATGGAGAAGCAGCTCTGGAGGAGAGTACAAAAAAATGTTTTCTGCACTGAAAGTTCCAGGAGAGGCCACAATGGTCTCCATTATTATTGAATGAAAGACATTTGAAACAACCAAATGGTCACCCCACCAAACTAAGTAATCATGAGAGAATAGCCTTAAAGGGGTACTCCGCCCCTACACATCTTATCCCCTATCCAAAGGAAAGGGGATGTGGTGTCTGATCACGGTGGTCCTGCCACTGGGGACCCCCGCGATCTCCCTGCTGCACCTACTATTCGTTTACAGCGTCAGGTGAAGCGTCGGAGGCTCGTGACATCATGGCCACGCCCACTCAATGCAAGTTTATAGGACGTGCATTGAAGGGGACATGGCCGTGATGTCACGAGCGGGGTGTGACTGTGACGTTAGGAGCCTCCGCCCAGCATTGCCAGTCATCTGGCACGGAACGAAGTTCGCTCTGTGCACCGAATGTCTGAGGTGCCGCAGCCGAGATCACGGGGATTCCTTTGGATAATAAGTCAAGGGGCAGAGTACCCCTTTAATAAGAAAGTTGATTAAAAAAAAACAATGGTCCCTCTGGCTGAGCTCCAAAGATCCTGTGTGCAGATGGGAGAAACATGCAGAAGGTCAACCATCGCTATCTTTTCTCCCTTAAGTCTATTCATCATCCATTTGGTGCTTTTTAATTGTGAAACATGACATGTACATGTGATTCACAATTTCAGAAGATTACTTCTGGGTTACTCTATATTTAAAGAGATCTATCCAGTGACAGATTCACAAAGACAAATCCAATGGATAAAAATCTTCATTATTGACGTTGTGCACTGGATTATGAGATAATGTAAATATCTTTTATGATGATGTGGCCTTGGCCTGGATCCTGCTGAGAAAAGTATTTTCTACTGCGTGTGGGCAGCAGGTGCACCAATCACGCTCAATTACCACTCACTGGGCACAACACTGACGTAGATGTGGAAGAGAAAAGAGCCATAAAATAGGGCCATTACATACGGTAAAGAGATGAGGTGCAGGCTTTGTTCTTGACATTTCTCTTTTCCAAAAAAAAAGGAATGGAGAAAATAGGTTTTTTGCAACTCATGTCTTAAAGGGGTATTCTGGCTTTTTAATTCGTAATCCTTTAGATAGGGGATAATCCTTTCTTAATCCTTTAGATAGGGGATAAGATGTATGATTGCAGGGGGCCCCGCCGCTGGGAAACCCCATGATCTTGGTGCAGCTCCCAGCATTCTGTGCCGGACGCTGCCTCCGAGACAGGGACGTGACATCACGGCCACGCCCCTAGTGACGTCACGCCACACCCCTTCCATTCATGTCCATAAGAGGGGGCGTGATGGCTGTCATGCACCCTCCCATAGACATGAATGGAGAAGCTTGTTTATCACAACTTGTCACTTTTTAGCAGTAAGTACAGGTAATCTAATGAGCTTGTGCTTTCCATGAACTTGTCATAAAGCCTTGGAAACTTGCAATAAACCATGTACTGCATTGTCGCATGGTTCTTCTTTGTGTGGCACACAAAGCAACACAAGCAACATTTGAACCCAGTCAAAGAGAGCCTGAAGCCTGCTAGTGAAGGTAAAGTGTAACAGTACCCTCACATGAATTATCAAAATCTTCCTGATTTTGTGACATTAATTCTTCAAAGTGGTAACAAGGTGATTTTAGTGGTCTCACTGCTCTTAGTGCACTGTGGAGAGGGCTGTCAGGAGCTTAAAGGAGATGTCCGGTGCTCACTTTTTCTATTTTATCCGTTCCGGGCTGAAAAATAAAAGAAAACAAATTTTCTCTTACCTGCCTAGGCTCCCTCCGGTGCTTCAGTACCGGTGTTCGGTCCCCGGGCTGTATTCTTCTTACTTCCTGTTAGCCCGGCACGTCACACGGAGCTTCATTCTATCACCGGCCGCAGCGATGTCCCGCCTCGGCCAGTGATAGGCTGAAGCTCCATGTGACGTGCCGGGCTAACAGGAAGTAAGAAGAATACAGCCCGGGGACCGAACGCCTGTACCGGAGCACCGGGGGAGCGTAGGCAGGCAAGAGAAAACGTATTTTCTTTTTTTTTTGCAGCCCGGAACGGATACAATAAGAAAAGTGAGCACCGGACAAGTACTTTAATAACACCTGGACTTCCTTTCCCATAGTCTCTAGCTAAACATAGGACAGGACCTACTCCTATCTGCTATATAATGACATAGTGTTTCATAAAGTGCACTGGACAGAACAGGATGACACTGTGTGTAGGATGATTCACACATTACAGGGCTATAGATGACCTGTGCGGGGAGAAGAGGGTTATTGCACAGCGTTTGCAAAGTACTATTTGTGCAGAAAAGCATACTGCAACAACATCACTGCAACGTAGGGGTTAAATCATATAAGTAGCCCTGGTCTAAGCAGTAAACTGCTGATGAATTTTAAAAGGAAGGATAAGGAGAGGAAATTACAGCAAGGAAAGGCGTTTTATTACAAAAGCAGCTCTGATCTGAGTTCTGAACTGCTGAGCAGGGGAAAGCTGCCCGGAACTCTAAGGGTGGTCAGATATAAGCCTCCATGCCCCCTCCCAAAGACTTGCATTGAGGGGCGGGGCCATGACATCACAATCCTCCAGCCCCTGCATCGCCAGTCATCAAGCACGGAGCGAAGCTCGCTCTGTGCACCAGATGACAGGGGTGCTGCAGGAGAGATCGCGGGATTTCCAGAGGTGGGACCCCCACAATCAGACATCTTATCCACTATCCTTTTGATAGGGGATATGTTTTCTAGGGGCGGAGTACCCCTTTAACTTTCAAGCACAGTGTGGATTCAGTGGAGTAGACAGACAGGCTTAGACAAAAAAAAATAGAGATTTTCTTGAAGGCACTTTTGCTGTCAGATAAGCACAAGCTGCGTGAAAAGTATATGTCCATTAAAGGGGTACTCCACTTGAAAACTTTTTTTTTTTTAATCAACTGGTGCCAGAAAGTCAAACATATTTTTTAATTACTTGTATTAAATTTTTTTAATCCTTCCAGTACTTATCAGCTGCTATGTGCTCCACAGGAAGTTATTTTCTTTTTGAATTTCCTTTCTGTCTGACCACAGTGCTCTCTGCTGACACCTCTGTCCATTTTAGGAACTGTCCAGAGCAGGAGAGGTTTGCTATGGGGATTTTCTCATACTCTGGACAGTTCCTAAAATGGACAGAGGTATCAGCAGAGAGCACTGTGGTCAGACAGAAAGGAGATTCAAAAAGAAAAGAACTTCCTGTGGAGCATATAGCAGCTGATAAGTACTGGAAGGATTAAGATTTTTTAATAGAAGTAATTTACAAATTTGTTACACTTTCTGGCACCAGTTGATTCAAAAATGTTTTTTTTCCCAGTGGAGTACCCCTTTAAAGCAAATGCACTGGTTAAACTATAGTTGTAAACAGTTCTGTGAACTAAACCATAAAGGTGCATTATGCAATTTGTTTTCCCAAAATAGCATTTTGGAGTGTTGCTAGGTGAACGGGTTTGTCACGTTATATTTGAATTATTTGGTTTTCAAATATTGATGATCAAATAAATGATACAACCATAATTATTATTATATCTACTACTGCCAATTCCCTGTAGAGACACAGTACATTTAATTTGTCAATAAAAAGAAGCAGAAGCAAAATCCCAGCTAATAAAAAATAAAATGTATTGTAACGCTGTGAGCTGTCAAAACCCACATGTTTTGGTCACCTCTTATGTTGGCTACTCAAAGAAACCTCCTAATATTCTGGGGTGGACCGAGCTGCCGTACCATTTGGACACAATCTGAGGGCTCGAGTGCGGAAAGGTCCTGTTTGCCACCCAGCCACCAGCTGCGTGGCTGACTAACAGTGCTGGGACCACCAACATGACAGTGATGTTCTTACTTTACAATGCAGCTGTCATGCTGCGGCCAGGCAGGACAATACCTGTGGAAAGGGGCGTGGTCTAAGCAGGAGATGTGAGCGTAGCACAGAGTACCCTCTGCTCATAGCACCTCTGCCTGTGACACTGGAAGTGCTCCTCTGCTCTCCATTCCATAAGAAACCCTAAGACAGTAACTGTGGCTTCCTAAATGAGTCTAAATGGGGACAGTAGTCTGTAGGGAGAAAAAAGAGGTGTATTAGATGAGGACAGAGTGGTCTGTAAGGGAAACCAGGGTCTGGAGCAGGACAGGGAAGTCAGAGTGGGACAGAGGAATTCTGGAAAGGACACTATTGCTCTGGTCTGGGAACTGTAGATTTACATGGTACAAACTACAGCATGCCCTAACCTGACTTGTAAGTTCCTATATTTGATTATCAGAGCAAAATTATTTTCTGTGGTGCACTACACCACAGGCATCAGTCACATCAAGTAGGGAACCTTTTGCTATAAATAATCCCACCAATGACCCTGTATTCCGTAACTGCTACTCATTTCAGTGGGCACAAGACTGGCAAAGGACCCTACAGAAGCCTGGCATTTGATTGGTCAGACTTTGGCAGCATGATGCGGCTACTGTGTTGCATGGGGCTGGGCATGAGGAGTTTGAGTAGGAACAGGGGCGGGGCAGAGTTGGGGTCAGAGATGGAGTCTCGCAGGGGCCCTGCTTTATTTGGTCAGAGGGCCCTAAGTGTTGTCAGTCTGCTCCTTGCTAGTATCACAAAAAAACTCCATCTATTGGTAGACTGAAATCAAAAATCAAGCTAGCTCTACAAGGTACCAGTACCAACCTCTAAGGTACCATGCCATCCACTGTGCCCAGATAATTGTAGTTACAATTTTCTTGACAGGGAACCTTCCATTTGGACAAGATTTTTACTACAGGGTAAAAGGTGCAATTGTACCCACTGAATAGATTCACAACATGCCAATACAGTAGTTAGAAATGATTCTCAATTATTCGAGCCCTCTCTGCAGTACTGACATGGATCAACTGATTCCACAGCCATGATTTATATGAAACAGAAAAAGACCTATTCACTAGATGTAGAGTGTGAGTTCACGTAAATCCAGAGCGGGCCTGTCTATGGTCCAGCCTGATTTTACTCCACACTTCCTCCAAACTCTTGTATAGGGAGATTATTTTTACCTACCTAAGGCTAGAGCATTGTGTGTTGCTGCGCTCAGAAAAGTGACGAGTGGTTGGTAAATGAAGAAGCCTGGTCGTAGGTATAAATTTATATTAAGATCTGAGGTCCCACCTACTGCCATGCACCGTACGAGGAATCAAAGATGTGTGGGAGATTCTGTAAAGACATGTTGTACCCAGGAGGTCACCCTGGTGGTCTAGGCCATATAGAGAACATCAAGAAGTTAGAATTACTAAGATCGCTGTCCCATATCTCCATTTTTTAGGTTTTCTTTTTAAACAATTTTTACATTCAAAATTGAAAACAGAGAATTTAGGCTACCCCAATGTATCTGTCCATTTGAAGAAAAATATGGGTAGTTGAAATTTGAGCATACCCTTTCAACAAACCTTATAGTGACTGCATGGGCAGCTCCTATTTTACATATACCCTTATGAAAAGAATAGGATGGCAGATGTCTTATGAAGCTGTAGGGCTCCTAATTAGATATATTTACTGAAAATTCACCCACACGCCAGCTTCCAGTACACAGTTTGTCTTTTTCATATATATATTCTCAGTTAAGGCAGATTCTACCTTCTGACTGCACTACATGGCCATTAATATCCATCAGGAAAAGGCTTCATCCTGACACTACAGTTTCTCTCTTGGATTAGTAAAAAGAGATAAATGACATTTCAGTCATTAAGAAACTTCCCATATCCCAGGTCCTTTTATTAATTCCCCTGGCACACAGATCATTCTTTGCTGCAAAAAAATACATTCTTTGTACTTTCCAAGAAAAGGACATTTGTCTGGTACTAGCTAAAAAAAACTTAATACAGGGATAGATTTATCAATATGTCACTAACGTACAGCTGAAGCAAGGAGGGTCCTAAAAAACAATATTTAAAGTGAACCTGTCGCTAACAAAAACTTTTGATATAATGTAGATTATAACATTATATGTATATTTGTAATATACGTTAATTTATTTATCTGTATATTTTTGTGTGAAAAAATGCTGTCCCTGCAGCTATTGCCTGTTTGTCTCTATGACAGTGATTCCAAACCGGGGGTTCCGTCAAGAACTGCCCGCGGTTCCGCAGACTCCAGCAGGCAATTTTTTTTTCTTTTAAATCTCTCGCCCCGGCCTGCGTGCCTGTGAATCACGGCAGCGCAGGGGGGAAAGGAAGCCTGCGTGCACATGCGCACACAGCGTTGGTATTGAGTCACAGGTGCACTGTCCGGGAAGGGGATGAACGCAATGGCGCAGTGCGTTGATTGTTCCCGGCCCCCCTGGAGGACTGTTCCTGGCCCCACCGGAGGACTGTACGCTCCTCTACACCCCTCTGTCACCGATGTACACCCCTCTGTCATCCATGTACACTCCTCTATACCCCTCTGTCACCCATGTACACCCCTCTGTCACCCATGTACACTCCTCTGTCACCCTTCTATCACCCATGTGCACTCCTCTATACCCCTCTGTCACCTATGTACATCGCTCTACACCCCTGTCACCCATGTAAACTCCTCTACACTCCTCTATTCCCCTCTTTCACCGATGTAGACTCCTCTATACCCCTCAGTCACCCATGTACACTCCTTTATACCCCTCAGTCACCCATGTACACTCCTCTACACCCCTCTGTCAACCATGTACACTACTCTACACACCTGTCAGCCAAGTACTCCATTTTGCACCCCTCTGTTACCCCTTTACATCTATACGCCCCTTTATTCCTCCTTACTTCTAAAAAGGGAACCTGGAGGCTGATGCTGGAAAAATGCAGAGCCTAATAGGCTCTGTACAGGCTCCTGGCTTGTCAATCATCCTGCTGTTTAAGATAGGAGCATGTCACAGAGTCTCACTGCGCAGAGCCCTGCTTGTCCTCGGTGTACAGAGCCATGCTTGTCCTCAGTGCACAGAGCCCTGCTTGTCCTCAGTGTATAGAGCCCTGCTTGTCCTCAGTGTATAGAGCCCTGCTTGTCCTCAGTGTACAGAGCCCTGCTTGTCCTCAGTGTACAGAGCCCTGCGTGTCCTCAGTGTACAGAGCCCTGCTTGTCCTCAGTGTACAGAGCCCTGCTTGTCCTCAGTGTACATAGCCCTGCTTGTCCTCACTGCACAGAGCCCTGCTTCTCCTAACTTCACAGAACCCTGCTTGTCCTCACTGCACAGAGCCCTGCTTGTCCTCACTGCACAGAGCCCTGCTTCTTGTCCTCAGTGTACAGAGCCCTGCTTGTCCACCTACACTTCCTGTATTTGGACTTCTTACACAGGCAATAGCTGCAGGGACAAAAATCTACACTTTTTTTAACCAAGGTATATTACAAATATACATATAATGGTATTATCTACACTATATAAAAAGTTTTTGTTAATGACAGGTTCACTTTAAATGAAGAGCTGATACACAGTGAGATATATTCACTGCTCCTGAAAATTTACTACAGAGAAAAAGAGGACTTATCCAAATGAGTTATGGAGTTTTATAGCTCATATGTAGTCTACCTGCTGTAGTCCAACATTTAGTCCAGCATTTAATATCCCAAAGTCCCTTTTAATCTGGAATTGCCAAACTGGAATACCACTTAAAATATATACAGTGAAACCTCTCCAAAAGACCACCCCTTAGAGAAGATCATCTGTAACAACATTTTGGTTCCACCATATATTTTAAGAAGACCACCCCCTCAAGAAGATCACTTTTTTATGCAATTTTGGGTGGTCATCTCAAAGAGGTTTCACTGTATTTCATGTTCCATTTATAAATAAACACTTTCCTGCTTTCCTGTAATGACACAAGTGAAATGTTCCACACGTTAGTTATTCACATTAAAAGGGTTCTCCACCATAAGGTGATTTTAGTACGTACCTGGCAGGCAGTAATGGACATGCTTAGGAAGGATCTGCGCTTGTCTTGGGGCTAAATGGCTATGCTGTGAGATTACCATAACAGTGTGGCTAGCTTTTTGTGAACTGGTATTTCCTGTTTCAGTTTTCTTTTCTTGCCTACAAATCCCATAATTCAATTTTCCTCCCTCCCACACATCAGCCACCCCACCCAGTGAAACATAAATGAGCTGCATCCATTCAAAAGACCTGTGGCTTTCAATCAGGGTGCCTACAGCTGTTGCCTTAGTTGCAGATTGATCTCTCTCACACCAAGCGATCGCTCCACCCATTGAAGCAGACAGGCTCCCTGTCATCAGCTGACTAGTGAGTCAGGTCTCGACCGCATTGCAACCTCGGAAAAATCTGAGACCACAGTAATTTTGTATGCTGTTAAAAATAAATGTTGGGGCGAAAATCACATAAGAATTGTGAGAAAACCATCACACAAAGGTACAGACACTATATTATGAACTACACTAACTTTACAGCCCCTGTAGCAGAGTCAAATAAAAAAAAATCCTGGAATACCCCTTTAAGTGATTTCTTTATTATGTTGCCTATAGGGATGCCTGGTATCAGCAGCCAGTTAAAGGTTTCTCTTTAACCAGTATAAGTTAGGACATTTTTTATTCTACTTGGGCAGAAAGGACCACCGACCATGGTATAGAGCAGCATGTGCCAACTGGGTTTCTAGACTACCAAAAATATTTGGCACTGGGAGCTATGAAGAGAAGCAAAGGAAAAATCTGTTGGATCTTGCATGAAGGCGGGAGAGATGAATATTTACCAAGTTTTACTTGTGATCAGAGTCCAGAATAAGCACCCAGCTGACACCCTGCACAATGATTGTCACTGAGGGCATTTTGAGTGCACAACCACTAGCTGTCAAATTATGGGTTTCAATGGTGAGCAGCACCACTGTAACAGTCAATGACACCCTGCTCACCTAGAGATATTAACCTCCTGATTAATACTGGCACTATGAATAATTGTGAGTTAAGAATCTTTTTTGGGCTTGTACTGGGGTTTGAATTAATTTAGGGCATTTTTGTTTATCTGGAGTTTACATTTACTCTAGAGCCTGTTCTGGGGTTTGTATTTAGGCTTGAATTGTGGGGTTTGTACGAGTTACCTGAAAGTATACCCATTCCTCCCCCCACCCAAAAAAAATTAAATACATAGATAAAATAAAAAATTGAAGAATAAAAGCTACTCTTAAATAGTTTTTAAAAGCTAAAAAGTGAGAACAAAGTTAGGGCAGCTAATAATGAGGACAAGGAAGCCAAGGTTACCCTTTTCATAATTAGGAGGAGAGAGTATGACAATAATATACTATGGAGTTACTAACAAGTGTGTAGGGTATAGTGATATAAAAACAAACCTTGCCAAGTGACCCATCAGAACCCCAGTATCTTGCTAATGGTGTTTATACCACAACTTTTGCTTCCATACTTTCATATTAGGCCCTATCAGAATGAATTTAAATGGGCACTGCCAGATGCAAAAACTTTTGACATGTTGTAAAGCCTGCAAAATCAATATGTTTTGCAATTGCTTTCATTAGAAAAATATCAGTATTTCATAATGAAAAAGTCAGTCAAACAACTGCCCCCCCCCTACATGCTTGGACACATACTACTCCTGCTGTGTCCATGCATCATAACCTATGTCATGGACACACTTCCTTGATTGACAGCTGTGAGCGCAGGGCACACATCTGGAGGTAAAATCCTTCCACTGTCAGCTTGTGTCCCACTACTGTCAGTGAGGACAAGCTGGGAGTTGTAGTTTTGTTAATGATAGGGGAGATGTGAGCAGACAGCATACTGAGGGAGGGGGCGGAGACCTGCACAGTGAGGCCACGCCCCCTCCCTTTGAGAGGAATTCATTTAGTGAGCTAAATTAAAAGTGTAATAAAAAAATAAATAAAGGTGCTAGACACATAAAAATTAGATGTACATGGTCAGGATTAGGTACTGAGTGATATATATATAAAAAAAAAAATTGTTGGATCTGACGGGTACGCTTTAAGGGAAATCCATAAAATAAGTACTGGTACAGGCTCACCAAAGGTGATCTAAAAATTAAAAGGGTTGTCTGTGATTTATTACTGAGCACAACCATATCCTATTAAATGGAAAAATTGCAGATCCACTTTCTCGTTTCATACAATCACTTTAAAGAACCTCTTTGGCTTATAGTACTAATTCTACTAGTCCAACAATTCAAATACACTTTGATTTCATATTTATTCTTGGCCCATAAAGAGCTGTTATGCTTTACTTTTCTGGCAGTACAATAGAAAAGGTACTCCTTCCAACACGTCTGTGCCAGATGTCAGGCAATGGGTGGCAGCGTGACTTGTTGGGCAAGACTGGAAGAGTAGATGTCTATCTGTATTATTGACTGCCTTGGAACGTTTCCTAGAGAGATCAATGTGAACACCTGCTCCGAGCATTAAAATGTAGGGCTGCATAGAGTGAAATACCTCTAGAAATATCTCTACAATAAAGATGTATCACCTAGATTCAAACAGAAAACACGTTAAAGCTACTTATTGGCTTATCAGAGACAGTAAGCGTGGTGAAGGCACCTATCTTTAATGTTTTGTGCAGAGAAACCTTTGTTCAGTACAGTTGGCAATGGGCAATTTGTCTGCATTGAACAACAATTTTTAAAGGGAACCTGTCACAAGCTTTATGCTGCTTAGACTGCCAAAACACTATCAATAATCAGACATTCGGACATTTAATTATAGATTAAAAATGTTTCAGGGACCCGGGTAACTAGTCCTCAGGGCAGGTCCAACGGTTTCTCCTCATCCGGCCGGTTTGAATGGCGCGTCTCTCACTAGCAGTGTTTTACATCAATTACAGGGTTATAGTAAAACAAGAAAAAGTTATACAATTTATACAAAGCAACTAAAGGTACCTTCTCTTACATCGCATTATGCCTAAACTATTGGTACCTGCAGTTCTGTACCTCGTACAGAGGTGACAATTGCACTTTAACCCTTTAAGGACCCAGCCAATTTTCACTGTAGGACCCGGCCATTTTTTGCACATCTGACCACTGTCACTTTAAGCATTAATAACTCTGGGATGCTTTAACTTTTCATTCTGATTCCGAGATAGTTTTTTCGTGATATATTCTACTTTAACATAGTCGTAAAATTTTGTGGTAACTTGCATCCTTTCTTGGTGAAAAATCCCCAAATTTGATGAAAATTTTGAAAATGTTGCATTTTCCTAACTTTGAAGCTCTCTGCTTGTAAGGAAAATGGATATTCCAAATAAAACATTTTTTTTATTCACATATACAATACGTCTACTTTATGTTTGCATCATAAAATTTACATGTTTTTACTTTTGGAAGACACCAGAGGGCTTCAAAGTTCAGCAGCAATTTTCTAATTTTTCACAAAATTTTCAAACTCACAATTTTTCAGGGACCAGTTCAGGTTTGAAGTGGATTTGAAGGGTC
Organism: Hyla sarda; assembly: GCF_029499605.1. NCBI lineage: Eukaryota > Metazoa > Chordata > Amphibia > Anura > Hylidae > Hyla > Hyla sarda. The sequence goes on from NC_079194.1 coordinate 215,990,757, forward strand.
TTCATATTAGAAATAACCCACAAATGACCCCATTATAAAAACTGCACCCCCCAAAGTATTCAAAATGACATTCAGTCAACGTTTTAACCCTTTAGGTATTTCACAGGAATAGCAGCAAAGTGAAGGAGAAAATTCACAATCTTCATTTTTTACACTCGCATGTTCTTGTAGACCCAATTTTTGCATTTTTACAAGTGGTAAAAGGAGAAAATTTATACTTATATTTGTAGCCCAATTTCTCTCGAGTAAGGACATACCTCATATGTCTATGTAAATTGTTCGGCGGGCGCAGTAGAGGGCTCAGAAGCGAAGGAGCGACAAGGGGATTTTGGAGAGTACGTTTTTCTGAAATGGTTTTTGGGAGGCATGTTGCCTTTAGGAAGCCCCTATCGTGCCAGAACAGCAAAAAAAAAAAACACATGCCATACCATTTTGAAAACTAGACTCCTTGAGGAACGTAACAAGGAATTAAGTGAGCCTTAATACCCCACAGGTGTTTCACGACTTTTGCATATGTAAAAAAAAACATTTTTTTTCACTAAAATGTGTTTCCCCCCAAATTTCACATTTTTGCATGGGTTATTAGCAGAAAATACCCCCCCCCCAAATTTGTAACCCCATCTCTTCTGAGTATGGAGGTGCCCGCCGAGTGGGAGAACTTGTGTGCATTTGAACTGTGGCATCCTATCGGCCTTAAAGGGGTACTCCACTGCTAGACCTCTTATCCCCTATCCAAAGGATGTGCTTGTTCTAAAAAACTTTGTCGCTGGTATTAATTCTCCACAAATGGACCATCTGTCCATACAGTAAGGCCTTCTTAACAAAATGCGGATGATAGCGATCATACCTTAATAGTGAGTTTGTTGCGGTTGGTTTTCTATACCCCTTCACATTAAGATGGTTCTTTTCTATGTACATCCGTACATCTTTGAATTCCATACTGCTTTTGCTAAAATTGCTGGTGAAATGCATGTTAACTGTATTACTGTTCATGTACTGTACAAACTGAGTGAACTGTTGTTGTGATCCTGCCCAAAAAAACTAATTATCATCTACATACCGTGCATATAATGATAAAAATTGTTTAAAGGGTTTTGCATAGAATATATTAATTCATCCCTCAGTACCCCCCCCAAAAAAAAAATTGCAAAAGTGGTGGCCACTGGCATCGCCATCGTCGTGCCGTCAGATAGGATAAACTACTCTTCATGAAACTGGAACACATTGTGACTTAAAGGGGTTATCCAGGAATTTTTTTTTTTATATCAGCTGGCTCCAGAAAGTTAAACAGATTTGTAAATTACTTCTATTAAAAAATCTTAATCCTTTCAATAATTATCAGCTGCTGAACTTGAGTTGTTGTTTTCTGTCTGGCAACAGTGCTCTCTGCTGACATCTCTGCTTGTCTCGGGAACTGCACAGAGTAGAAGAGGTTTGCTATGGGGATTTGCTTCTAAACTTGGCGGTTCCCGAGACACTTATCATCAGGGAGCACTTAGACAGAAAAGAACAACTCACCTTCAGCAGCTCATAAGTACTGAAAGGATTAATATTTTTAATAGAAGTAATTTACAAATCTGTTTAACTTTCTGGAGCCAGTTGATATATAAAATCAAGTTTTTTCCTGGATTACCCCTTTAATACAAAATTTAATAATTTGCAAATATAATCTACAAATTTCTCACTATACTTCTGAAGCATTACCATTCGACGTTTTACAGCCTGCACACCCGCACCCTGAGGGATGCGGGTGTACAGGCTCTCGACGTCAATACTGGCCAGGAATAATCCCTGCTGCCATCCAAAATCCTGTACAATATTGAGTAGATGAGTTGTGTCCTGTATAAGATGGAATGGTGTTTAGTAAAGGATGTAAAATCCAGTCCAGATATTGTGAGATGGGTTCTAGCAACGAACCCCTTCCCGCAACAATTGGACGGCTGTGCGGGGTTTTAATGTTTTTATGTATTTTCAGGATCCAATTTCAGTAGGGTTTCTTGGGATGTAAACCTAGTTGTAAAAATATTTAACTCCACGTCTTTACGTAACATGGATCTAATGAGTTCTTGATAGTGATGTGTTGGATCTTTCAATAGTTTTTTTATACAAATATCAGTATCTGACAATTGGCGATGGGCTTCTTTTAAATAATATTCCTTTGATAACAATGTTGCCCCCCCCCCTTATCTGCTGGTCGCACTCAAATCTGGTTGTTTGGATAGCCACTGCAGATTTAGCTTGAGGATACACTAATGATTTAACATTCCGCTGCACGCATTCTAAAAATGTATGGATAGCAGAACCAGCAGATATGGGGGGGATTGAAAGTAGATGGTTTCCCTCCTGTGAATGAAATGTACTTGTCACTTTGGGTATCAACATTCATCTCGGGGATATCCAACAGCAATTTTAATAGCTCAACATTCTTTTCACTGAAATCGGGGTTTACACAATCACCTAAGGGTCCTACTGTGAGTGGTTCTTTACCAATGAATCTATAGTCTACCTCCATGTTCAAAGACTTAGCAGTAAAAAAATTGGTGCAAATTAGTTTTACGAACTGAATGGTGTAGGTTTATAACAAACTGGGAAAAACCAAACTCCGACCTTGTACAAAAAATTTTACGTTTACCCAAAACTGCATGACAATCCTCTGTCAACACAATGTTAGTTAGATTTACAACATTAGATCCTATTACTTCTGTGCAATTACGAGGAGCAAAGTCACCTACCTCCTCCAGTTGAGCTGCTTCTTCTTTTTCTGGTGTCGGCTGCCTCTACTCCTAAAGAGGGTTGCGGAGGATTATCCCGATCAGCCACCTTGCTGTTGGGAATAAAGTCTCTGTCCATGTTCACACTTGAATCGGACCCAGAATCTGTGGTCCAGTAATCCTGATTGCGGGGAAGATTTTTGAAACGCCTTGGTCTCCTCTGGAGACGCTGATTCCATTCAAACATTTTGCCGCTCTCATAGTCCTGTTTACTCTGAGAAATTTGTTTTTCTTTCTCTCTTTGGTTTCTGCTTGAACTGGTATCATTTTATTTTCTGATTCAAGTTTGTACATGGACAGAGACTTTATTCCCAACAGCCAGGTGGCTGATCGGGATAATAGCCCGCAATCCCCTTTAGGCATCACACACGGAGGGGTAGAGGCTGGCAACACCAGAAAAAGGGGGGGAACATTGTTTTGAGGAGACACTCAGTTTGTACGGTACATGAGCAATAATACAGTAAACATGCATTTCACCAGCAATTTTAGCAAAAGCAGTATGGAATTCCTAGATGTACGGATGTACATAGAAAAGAACCAGCTTAATGCGAAGGGGTATAGAAAACCAACCGCAACAAACTCGCTATTAAGGTATGATCGCTATCATCCTTGTCTTGTTAAGAAGGCCTTACTGTATGGACAGATGGTCCATTTGTGGAGAATTAATACCAGCGACTAAGTTGTTTTAGAACAAGCAAACAAATTATCTGTGAGATTGGAAAATAGGGGCTATCCGAAGTACATGTAAAAACTAGCACTGGATAGAGCTTTGTCTCTTCTTTTGTTACCTGTAAAACGAGTTATGTGGTGTATGCGATGGTCTGCAGTTGCGGAAAATACTACATAGGGAAAACAGACCTATGCAGGTGCGGATAAAAGAACATTTAAGATCTATGAGAACAGGGGAAGGAAGTCCAAGGTTTGAAGAACACATGAAAGTAGCGCATAATAATAAAAATAATAATAATAAAAAAGAATTTAAGTTTTTAGGATTATATGTACAGAAAATACCATCAAGAGGAGGTGACAGCAATTATTATTGCTGAAGGAAACAGTTTATTTTACGCACAGACGCGCTAGGTGCTCTAGGCTTGAACACATGGAGCGACTTAAGTGTATTCCCCATGGATTAAATAATTATTATATTCCAGTGAGTGTTACGAACTGAAATTACCTGTAACATGTATACAAGTGCTATTCACTCTCATTCTATAGTTGGTTTTATTGTAGTAGTATATGTTTTTTAATGTTGTTATTGTTAATAAAGTTTTGTTTTAGGATGTAAATGGGATGAGGTAGGTAGCAGAAGTTAAAGGTCAATGATTAAGAGCAGGTGTGTGAAACGGCCCGTTGGCCAGATGTTGTATCACCAGTCTTCAATAAAACTGTTTGCAGAAGATCCGAGTGCCTCCTCACTTCTTTCGTTTGGTTCTTTTCAGTCTGACCACAGTGCTCTCTGCTGACACCTCTGTCCATGTCAGGAACTGTCCAGAGCAGGAGAGGTTTGTTGTGGGGATTTCCTCCTACTCTGGACAGTTCCTGACATGGACAGAGGTGTCAGCACAGAGTACTGTGGTCAGACAGAAATAAAACAACTCCACTTCCTCTGTAGTATACCGCAGCTAATAAGTACTGGAAGGATTAAGATTTTTTTAATAGTAGTAATTTACAAGTCTGCTTAACTTTTTGGAGCCAAGTGAAAATTTTCTTTCCACTGGAGTACCCCTTTAAGCTAATACTTTTAGTAAAGTCAAGCCAAACAGGTTATATTACAAGGGGAAATATAATTAATTTTATCATTTTTTTTATTAATCCCACAGAAATGCGAATTTCCTACTTGATTGCGACCACTCTACGATAACAGGAAGGCTTTCTCTGAATTGTTTAAATTCTATTACATAAATTGCTCCTGACGTGCAGCGAGCGCACCTTACTAACAGAAGTGAAGGCTTTGTTGCTGCTATTTTTATCGGCGCTTCACAGTGGGCAGCAGTGACAAGTAAGTCCCTGACAGGCGAATCTGCACTGTTATTTAATTGGCTGCCTATCAAGGACACTGTGGGGGGCAGAGATTAGTTAGAGAGGGCAAAAGCAGCAGGATGAAAAAAAGCCATTTATCTATGGAGAGAATAGACCCAAATTGCAGTGTAATTAAAATCTAGAAACTTCTCATCTTCTAGGCATCATTTTTCCTTATTTTAGGAAAAGACATTTTCATTTTACAAAATATGAAACTATAATTAGTACAGACAGTCCATTCAACAGAAAGATAATGGGTAATGGGTAATTCGGGAGGGACAGTGGTGCCCCTTACCCTATATACTCGAGTATAAGCCGACCCGAATATAAGCCGAGGCCCCTAATTTCACCCCAAAAACCCAGGAAAAGTTATTGACTCGACTATAAGCCTAGGGTGGGAAATACATCATCACCCCCATGTCATCATCAAGACCCCTGTCGTCATCCAGACCCCTGTCATCACCCCCCCCCCCTGGTTCATCATCACCGCCTGTCAATCCCTTCAGCCATCGGCTGTCAGGGCATGCTGGGAGTTGTAGTTTTGAAACCTCTGGAGGTCCGCAGGTTGAAGACCACTGCGGCCTTCGTCATCATCCAGACCCCCCCCCCTCTTTAGTTTTCTACTCACCCCCCCTTGGCGTGAAGGAAGGGTGAGCTGGTCCGGGCCATCTATGCTGCAGGGACCATCCGGTGGGGAGGATTAGTCGTTCCAGGCTGTCCATTTTCACCGAGGGGGGGGGCCCTCTTCTCCGCGCTCTGGCCCCGGACTAGTGACGTTGCCTTGACGACGACGCACAGGGACGTTCATGCGCGTCCCTGTGCGTCGTCGTCAAGGCAACATCACTAGTCCGGGCAGGCCCGGAGCGCGGAGAAGAGGCCCCCCCAGTGAAAATGGACAGCCTGGAACGACTATCCCTCCCCACCGGACGGTCTCTGCAGCACAGATGGCCCGGACCAGCTCCCCCTTCCTTCCCACCGAGGGGAGGTGAGTAGAAAACTAAAGGGGGGGTCTGGATGATAATGAAGGCCGCAGTGGTCTTCAACCTGTGGACCTCCAGAGCTTTCAAAACTACAACTCCCAGCATGCCCGGACAGCCGATGGCTGTCCGGGCATGCTGGGAGTTGTAGTTTTGCAACATCTGGAGGTCCGCAGGTTGAAGATCACTGGAAAGGTATTGACAGGCGGAGAGTTCACTTGAGTATAAGCCGAGGGGGGCGTTTTCAGCACGAAAAATCGAGTATATACGATATGTCTAGAGTGATCTCTGAGATCATCAAAAAACTGGTGGGTCAACAACAGGCAACCAATGGGATGTCACACCCAAAAATCATTTATTGAAAAGCATGCGACAAGGTGCAGACATACTGTAACTGCCTAAATAGGAGGAAGAGGGTGGCTGATAACTAAGAAGAACATGAGCTAGCAGGAACAAGGGAGAGAAAGCACTGGAGCAGTTGGCTTGTTTAGAAAACCCATGTTGAGGTATATTGTAATTCTGCAGTTGCCTAAACCTATACATTGAGGGCAAAGGCCACACCATTTACAGTCAAGATCATCATTGACCACCACATGTTGCCATAGTATTATCCATATGCAGCAAACACAATCTTAGAATGTATTCTTAAAATACCCTATTAGGGGTATGGGACTAGAACAGCCATTTCATCTTCCCAAGTCTTTTAATGTTTATATAGCTTTGGGGGTCTCACCAAGCAGACCCTCTCAATCAGACATTTATCCCCTATCCAGTGGATTAGGAGATAAGTCTAGTTCTCTGGAACATCCCTTTAAATAGACTAAGGCATCATCTAAAACTAGGAACAAAAAAAAAAAAAACAACATGGACCATACTCAAGCATAAAATAACCTTGCTGCCAGCAACTATATAAACATTAAAATGACATGGCTGAACCAGTCCATACTCTGATGCAAGCAAACTTCTGATTGGTCCAACTATTCTGCCCTACCATCAGTCCTGGCGGTATGAAAGTACTAGGAGCCATTGTTAGAAAACAGGAATTGTCTTCCACCAGAATACCCCTTTAAAGAGGTACTACGCTGGAAGACTATTTTTTTAAAATCAACTGGTGCCAGAAAATTAAACAGTTTTGTAAATTACTTCTATTTAAAAATCTTAACCCTTCCAGTACTTATGAGCTACTGTATACTGCAGAGGATGTGCTTTTCTTTTTGAATTTCCTTTCTGTCTGTCCACAGTGCTCTCTTCTGACACCTCAGTCCATTTTAGGAACTGTCCAGAGTAGGAGCAAATCCCCATAGCAAACCTATCCTGCTCTGTACAGTTCTTGACATGGACAGAGGTGTCAGCAGAGAGCACTGTGGTCAGACAGAAAGAAAATTCAAAAAGAAAAGCACATCCTCTGTACTGTAGTATACAGCAGCTGATAAGTACTGGAAGGGTTAAGATTTTTAAATAGAAGCAATTAACAAATCTGCTTAACTTTCTGGCACCAGTTGATAAAAAAAAAAAAAGTTTTCCCCCGGAGTACCCCTTAAATCAACTGGTGACAGAAAGTTAAACAGATGTGTAAATTATTTCTATTAAAAAGTCTTTATCCTTCCAGTACCTATTAGCTGCTATATACTACAGAGAAAGTTCTTTTCTTTTTGGATTTCTTTTTTTTTTTCTGTCCACAGTGCTCTCTGCTGACACCTCTGTCCATATCAGGAACTGTTAAGAACCGTAGCAAATCCCCATAGCAAACATATGCTTCTCTGGACAGTTCCTGATACAGACAGAGGTGTCAGCAGAGAGCACTGAGGACAGAAAAAAAAAAGAAATCCAAAAACAAAATAACTTGCTCTTTAATAGACAGCCTCTAATAAGTACTGGAAGGATAAGGATTTTTTTTAATAGAAGTAACAAATCTGTTTAACTTTCTGGCATCAATTGATTAAAGTGCTGGAGTACCCCTTTAAACACGGCTCAGTGTGATAAAAAAGGCACAGATCCGGTGGTTCGGAAGAAAATTAGACTCCTCAAAGGTGGACACGCTTGGGATTCATTTGAGGTTGCAATCATCCATAAATTTAGTCAATAAAATAAAAGACATATTTTTACCATCCAGATTGAAAATGTTTATCTCTTTTTTCCCTTTAACTTGAGGAGTTAGTGCAGTGCAGGTTACTAAAATTATAATGATTATTTCACAGTGACTGCTGCTATGTTCACACTAGTATTCCTAGTTATGGACATATAATACCGTATTTTTCGCTGTATAAGACGCACTTTTTCTTCCCCAAAACTGGCTGGGAAAAGTTGGTGCGTCTTATACGGCGAATACACACCTATTGGGTCAGTCCTTGCGGCCATCAACGGCCGGGACCCGCGGCTAATACAGGATATCACCGATCGCGGTGATGCCCTGTATTTACCCTTCAGACGCGGCGATCAAAGCTGACCGCCGCGTCTGAAGCGAAAGTCGGGCTGTTCAGGACCGCCGCGGTGAAATCACGGCGTCCCAAATAGCTTACAGGACACCGGAAGGGACCTTACCTGCCTCCTCGGTGTCTGCTCCGTGCCGGGATCCCCTACATGGCGCGCGCTCTCCTTCGACGTCATCACGTCGTCGCACACGCCGCCACGCGTGCGTAGCGACGTGATGACGGAAACGGAGAGCGTGGATCCCGGGGAAGAAGACGTCCGGAGCGTCAGGGACACCCCGGGGACGCGGTGACAGCCAGCGTGGCGGGGACACGTGAGTACTACCTCCTATCAAGTGGTCTTCAACCTGCGGACTTCCAGAAGTTGCAAAACTACAACTCCCAGCATGCCCGGACAGCCGTTGGCTGTCCGGGCGTGCTGGGAGTTGTAGTTTTGCAACATCTGGAGGTCCGCAGGTTGAAGATCACCGTTGGGTGCAGAATCTTTTTTTTCTAGATTTTGCACCTTTAAAATTGGGTGCGTCTTATATGCCGGTGCGTCCTATAGGGCGAAAAATACGGTACATATGACCCTAGAAATCTTAGACTATCTGTGAATTTTGTCAAAGTTATCTTTGATGTAACCTAATAAAGAAGGAAATAGGGGGAGCAATAGGTTCCAGTATCCGGTGCTATTCTGGTCATGAGAAAGAAACAAATACCTAATAGAAACGTGAACGTAGCTTTATATCTTTATTATATTATCATTTAAAGAGTATTGATATGTTTGGAATAAGACAAGCTGGTTGCATTTTCTTGTTTGTGAATGCAATTGCGTCTCTAGACAATAAGCTCTCTGAAAAAGAGCACATCCCCCAATGGAGGGTGGAAAATGGTCATGAGTGGCCTCAATTGTACATTAAAGGGGTATTCTGCCCCTAGACATCTTATCCCCTATCCATAGGAGATAAGCTGTGTGATCGTGGGGGTCCCACCGCTAGGGACCCCCACGATCTCCCTGCTGCACCCGGCGTTCGTTTAGAATTTCATTGAGGGGGCATGGCCGTGACGTCACGAGCCTCCACCCCGCATCACCAGTCATCTGGCACAGAGCGAAGTTTGCTCCGTGCGCCAGACGTCTGGGGTGCTGCAGCAGAGATCGCCGCAATCAGACATCTTATCCCCTATTTTTTGGATAGGGGATAAGATGTCTAGGGGCAGAGTACCCCTTTAAACTTTACATGAACCACAGTCCAGGAAACTCTCTGAAGTAGAAAATATATTTTTTTTTAAACTTTGTTTCACTAACATCATCAAGTTGATGGCCGTTGAAATGATATTGTTAGAGTAAGGGAAGTTTAAGGACAGAAAACCTTAGGATGCTTTTGAGGTCACCAGTCTAATGGACTGAAGTAATGTCTAAGCATGCTGGTTTGACAAGGTACTCAGCCAACATTGGCACATCATCTGCTAAATAATGTACAGCATATGGGGGTTTGCTGTCTTTCCAGAATAACAGAAAGCCAAGTTCTGCGTTCTCATTAGTCCCACGGTATGACCCGCTGACACTGCAGGCCTCAAAGTGTTTTCTTCAAAACCAGAAAAGAGAAACAGCATAGGCTGCAAATATATTAAAGGACACAGACGCTGACGTTCTATGAAGAAATGTCCAGATGCAATCGGTGTGGGCCGCTGCTGATAAAGGGGAAATATAGCACTGATATCCGGGGTGACATGGATGGTAACATAGTAACATAGTTCATGAGGTTGAAAAAAGACCAGAGTCCATCAAGTTCAACCTATATAACCAATGAGTCCCTACTGAGTTTATCCAGAGGAAGGCAAAAAACCCTCATACTAGAGGTAAAATTCCTTCTCGACTCCAAATATGGCCTCAGAATAAATCCCTGGATCAACGTTCTGTCCCTATACATCTAGAATCCATAACCTGTAATGCAGCCTGCCCCCTTTTAACTCCTTAGGGACCCAGCCAATTTTCCCTGTAGGACACAGCCATTTTTTGCACATCTGACCACTGTCACTTTAAACATTATTAACTCTGGGATGCTTTTACCTTTCATTCTGATTCCGAGATTTTTTTTTCATGACCTATTCTACTTTATGTTAGTGGTAAAATTTTGTCGATACTTGCATAATTTCTTGGTGAAAAATTCCAAAATTTGATGAAAAAATTGAAAATGTAGCATTTTTTTTAACTTTGAAATTCTCTGCTTATAAGGAAAATGAATATTCCAAATAAATTATATATTGATTCACATATACAATATGTCAACTTTATGTTTCCATCATAAAGTTGACATGTTTTTACTTTTGGAAGACATCAGAGGGCTTCAAAGTATAGCAGCAATTTTCCAATTTTTCACAAAATTTTCAAAATCGAAATTTTTCTGGGACCAGTTCTGTTTTGAAGTGGATTTGAAGGGCCTTCTTATTAGAAATACCCCACAAATGACCCCATTATAAAAACTGCACCCCTCAAAGTATTCAAAATGACATTCAAAAGGTTTGTTAACCCTTTAGGTGTTTCACAGGAATAGCAGCAAATTGAAGGAGAAAATTAAAAATCTTCATTTTTTACACTGGCATGTTCTTGTAGAACCAGTTATTGAATTTTTACAAGGGGTAAAAGGAGAGAAATCTTCCTAAAATGTGTAACCCAATTTCTCTCGAGTAAGAAAATACCTCATATGTGTATGTCAAGTGTTTGGCGGGCGCAGTAGAGGGCTCAAAAGGGAAGGAGCGACAGTGGGATTTTGGAGAGTGAGTTTTTCTGAAATGGTTTTTGAGGGGCATGTCACATTTAGGAAGCCCCTATGGTGCCAGAACAGCAAAAAAAAACAAAAAAAAAAACACATGGCATACTATTTTGGACACTCCACCCCTCAAGGCACGTAACAAGAGGTCCAGTGAGCCATAACACCACACAGGTGTTTGACAACTTTTCGTTAAAGTTGGATGCGAAAATTATTTTTTTTTTCACTAAAATGCTAGCTTTCCCTCAAATTTAAAATTTTTAAAAGGGATAATAGAACAAAATGCCCCCCAAAATTTGTAACCCCATCTCTTCTGAGTATGGAAATACCCCATGTTAGGACGTAAAATGCTTTGCGGGCGAACTACAATGCTCAGGAGAGAAGGAGTCACATTTAGCTTTTGAAAAGCAAAATTTGCTGAAATGGTTTTTGGGGGGCATGTCCCATTTAGGAAGCCGCTATGGTTCAGGACAGCAAAAAAACCCACACATGGCATACTATTTTGGAAACTACACCCCTCAAGGCACGTAACAAGGGGTCCAGTGAGCCTTAACACCCCACAGGTGTTTGACGACTTTTTGTGAAAGTTGGATGTGTAAATGATTTTTTTTTCACTAAAATGCTAGTTTTCCCTCAAATTTTTTTTTACAAGGGGTAATAGGACAAAATGCACCCCAAAATTTGAAACCCCATCTCTTCTGAGTATGAAAATACCCCATGTGTGGGCGTCAAGTGCTCTGCTAGCGCACTACAATGCTCAGAAGAGAAGGAGCGCCATTGAGCTTTTGGGAAAAAAGGTCAGGGGCCATGTGCGTTTACAAAGCCCCCCGTGGTGCCAGAACAGTGGACCCCCCCACATGTGACCCTATTTTGGAAACTACACCCCTCGCAGAATTTAATAAGGGGTGCAGTGAGTATTTACACCCCACTGGCGTTTGACAGATCTTTGGAACAGTGGGCCGTGCAAATGAAAAATTACATTTCACTGTTCCAAAAATCTGCCAGACACCTGTGGGGCGTAAATGCTCACTGTACCCCTTATTACATTACGTGAGGGGTGTAGTTTCCAAAATGGGATCACATATGGGTATTAATTTTTTGCGTTTATGTCAGAACCGCTGTAAAATCGTCCACCCCTGTGCAAATCACCAATTTAGGCCTCAAATGTACATGGTGCGCTCCCACTCCTGAGCCTTGTTGTGCGCCCGCAGAGCATTTTACGCCAACATATGGGGTATTTCTGTACTTAGGAGAAATTGCGTTACAAATTTTGGGGGTCTTTTTTTCCTTTTAACGCTTGTGAAAATAAAAAGTATGGGGAAACACCAGCATGTTAGTGTAATTTTTTAAATTTTTTTACACTAACAGGCTGGTGTAGCCCCCAACTTTTTCTTTTCATAAGGGGTAAAAGCAGAACAAGCTCCCCAAAATTTGTAGTGCAATTTCTCCTGAGTACGGAAATACCCCATATGTGGCCCTAAACTGTTTCCTTGAAATACGACAGGGCTCCGAAGTGAGAGAGTGCCATGCGCATTTGAGGACTAAATTAGGGATTGCATGGGGTTGGACATAGGGGTATTCTACACCAGTGATTCCCAAACATGGTGCCTCCAGCTGTTGCTAAACTCCCAGCATGCCTGGACAGTCAGTGGCTGTCCAGAAATGCTGGGAGTTGTTGTTTTGCAACAGCCGGAGGCTCTGTTTTGGAAACACTGCCATACAATACGATTTTCATTTTTATTGGGGGGGGGGGGGACAGTGTAAGGGGTGTATATGTAGTGTTTTACTCTTTATTATGTGTTAGTGTAGTGAAGTGTTTTTAGGCTAAATTCACACTGGCGTGGTACGGTGAGTTTCCCGCTAGGAGTTTGCGCTGCGGTGAAAAATTTGCCGCAGCCCAAACTTGAAGAAGGAAACTTACTGTAAACCTGCCCGTGTGAATGTACCCTGTACATTCACATGGGGGGGCAAACCTACAGCTGTTTCAAAACTACAACTCCCAGCATGTACTGACAGACCGTGCATGCTGGGAGTTGTACTTTTGCAACAGCTGGAGACACACTGGTTGGAAAACCTTCAGTTAGGTTCTGTTACCTAACTCAGTATTTTAAAACCAGTGTGCCTCCAGCTGTTGCAAAACTACAACTCCCAGCATGTACTGATCGCCGAAGGGCATGCTGAGAGATGTAGTTATGCAATACAACTCCCAGCATGCTGAGACAGCTGTTTGGGCATGCTGAGATTTGCAGTTTTGCAACATCTGGAGGGTTATAGTTTTAGAGAACACTGCAAAGTGATCTCCAAACTGTGGTCCTCCAGCTGTTGCAAAACTACAATTCCCAGCATGCCCAGACAGCAAACAGTTGTTTGGGCATGCTAGGAGTTGTAGATTTGCAAGATCTGGAGGGCTACAGTTTAGGGACCACTATATAGTGGTCTCAAACTGTAGCCCTCCAGCTGTTGCAAAACTACATATTCCAGCATGCCCAAACAGCTGTCTGGGCATGCTGGGAGTTGTAGTTTTGCAACATCTGGAGGGCTACAGTTAGAGACCACTGTATAATGGTCTCAAACTGTACCCTCCAGATGTTGCTAGGCAACTCACCGGCTTCCGTCGGATCCAGCCGCACGTCATCGCCACCCGCTGATCTCCGTCGCCCGCAGCCTTCGTCGCCTGCCCGGATGGGTAAGTGATCTTCGGCGCAGGTCCTCGTCATTTCCCCGTCCTGCCTCGCCTATTGTGCCACCCCTGCCACCTCACTCCTATCGCTTCAGGGGGATCCTGGTTATCTTAGACAACCGTGATCCCCCTTATATTCCGGGTCACCGGGTCACTATAGACCCGTAATGACCCGTAATCGCCTAAATCGCAAGTGTGAATTCACTTGCGATTTGCTGCGATCGCCGACATGGGGGTCTAATGACCCCCCTGGGCGTTTGCACGGGATGCCTGCTGAACGAATTCAGCAGGAATCCCGGTCCGATCCCCGCCCGGCACGCGGCAGGGGATGGAATTCTCCATGACGTATGCGTACGTCATGGGTACTTAAGTACCAGGGTGTCATGACGTACGCGTACGTCAAGGGTCCTTAAGGGGTTAAAGGGGTACTCCCGTGGAAAACTTTTTTTTTAAATAAACTGGTGCCAGAAAGTTAAACAGATTTGTAAATCACTTCTATTAAAAAATCTTGACCCTTCCAGTACTTTTTAGGGGCTGTATACTAAAGAGTAATCCAAAAAAGAAATGCATTTCCTCTGATGTCATGACCACAGTACTCTCTGCTGACCTCTGCTGTCCATTTTAGGAACTGTCCAGAGCAGCATATGTTTGCTATGGGGAGGGGATTTTTTCCTGCTCTGGACAGTTCTTAAAATGGACAGCAAAGGTCAGCAGAGAGCACTGTGGTCATGAAATCAGAGGAAATTCATTTCTTTTTTTGGATTTCTCTTTAGTATACAGACCCTAAAAAGTATTGGAAGGATTAAGATTTTTTAATAGAAGTGATTTGCAAATCTGTTTAACTTTCTGGCACCAGTTGATTTAAAAAAAAAAAAAGTTTTACACAGGAGTACCCCTTTAAATTATTTTACAGATGTCACCATGACCACCTCCTCTGGCAGAGAATTCCACAGTCTCTCTGCTATTACAGTAAAGAACCCCCATCTGTGCTGGTGTAGAAACCTTCTCTACTCAAGACGTAGAGGATGCCCCCTTGTTATGGATACATGGGTGGTCCAGGATATCTAGTTACTGCTTGGTGCATTGTTTAGATAATGCGGACAGTGATAGATGGTGAGATGTATCTGATGTGATAACCCAGTACGTGCGAGTCTTCTGCAAATGAAAGTGAATAAAAGCCTATTGAGCAGGTGCCAAGCAAGGGTCTTTTTATTTTTAATTTTTTAGTATTTTTCCATGTTATTGCTTATTTTGCAAGTTACAGCATAAAGTGTGTTGGATGGTCAGTCATCCAGTTACCTCATTCAAAAACTTGATATTGGAGGAGATTTCTGGGGCATTCAATAATATGGATGTAACTAAATAGACTGTAAGCCGGCATGGCGCATTATAGACTTGTACCCTTTGTATACCTTATCTATGTGCAGTTTTAAAGGAGTAGTCCAATCCTGAAAAAGTATCCCCTATCCTAAGTTTCAGACCACTGGGACCCCCTGCGATCTCCCGTACGGGGCCCCACTTCTCCGGCCAGATAGTGTGTGTTGACCACCGCACGAAGCGGTGGCCAACACGCCCCCTCAATACAGCGCTATGGCAGAGCTGTAGAGTGCTGAAGGGAGCGCTTCGGCTCTGCCATAGAGTTGTATTGAGAGGGCATGTCAGCCGCCACTTTGTGTGGTGGTTGTCATGCCCCCTTCCTGCCGGGGCCCCGCACGGGAGATTGCAGGGGGTCCCAGTGGTCGGACCCCTCGCGATTTGAAGCATATCCCCTATCCTTAGGATAGGGGAAAAGTTTTTCAAGACTGGACTACTCCTTTAATTCAAATCAGCTATCCTATCATGAATAGTAGGTGTGTGTGTGTATTTGCTAGTCAGTATTTTGCACCTGTGCAATTGTGGTTGGTCTTCATCATGGTGCCCTTGTACCAATAACTTTTAAGTATGGCCTCTATTCTGTGATCCTCAGGATAGATTAACAATATCTGGACGCCCGCTGTTCAGCCATTTGCAATAACCACAGGGCCTGTATACAGAGTGAACAGCGTCAGAAGCAGACAGTTCCATACATTGTGTAGTGGCCTTGCTGGTTTACTGCAGCTCCCAATGAAGTACATAAGAGCTGAGCTGCCGTAACCCAGCATGACCACTGCACAATGTAGGAAGCCATCTGCTTCCTGCTCTGTTAACTGTATAGGCAAATGTTCTGTTAACTGTGCCAAGTGGCTGACCACCCACTGATTTGGTATTGATGGCCGGATTTCCTGTGGCCATCATTGAAAAAAAAAAAAAAAAAGTCCCAGAAAATTCCTTTATGAAACACCTGTGTGAGGTTGGCACCCCATGTTCGCAATAGATGAATATAAATACACCATTCGTTTATGCTGGGTCTTCATCTGCAAACACAGTTTTGACCTAGCGTATTGTTTATACAGTTTTTATGCAGATCCATGTGCGTTTTCTGCACTATGGTTACAGGGTGAAAATTCCTCCTTTGGGTAGACTGATTTTACTCCTTATGGAGTGTCTCTAGGATAAACAGTTTACTACTGAAAAATGAGACAACAGGGCCCTATGCTTTTTATTTTATAGAACTGTTTTTTATTAAATAATTTTTCTTTAAAACAGATATTTGAGAATAAGAAAATAAAAGTACATAGAATAATAAACAGAGTCATTACATATTAAAAAGACCAGGTTACAATATTGGTTGGGGTCATGACAGATTGATAGATATAGCCAGAAAAAGCTTACAATTGAGGACTTCACTACCAGGCTCTCTGCGTGATCTGATCAATTGCAAGATAGATCAGAGGCAAGCTGAGGAGTGAAGTGCACACTCATTGGCTTCTCCCAGCTTTATCTAGTGATAGGTAGGTCGCAGCACTGACACCTTGACCAAGCAAAACTTTTGATATATTTGTGCAACATGTAAAAAAATTTTTTAAGTTACAGTAACGCTTTAAAGGGGTCTAAGGATAGGAGAGAAGATGTCTGATCGTGGGGTTCCCATCGCTGGGGACCGATCTTCCTGCTGCACCCAGCATTCAGTTAGAGCATCGGGTGCAGCGGCGGATTCTCGTGACGTCACTGCTGTGCCCCGCTCATGACGTCATGGCCACGCTCCCTCAATGCAAGTCCAGTAGACTTGCATTGAGGGGGCATGGCCGTGATGTCACGAGCGGGGCGTGACCACGACATCACAAGCTTCCGCCCTGCATCGCCAGTCATCCGGCATGAAGCGAAATTCGCTCTGTGCACCGGATGTCTGGTGTGAAGCAGCCGAGATCGCGGGGGACCCAAAGGCGGGACCTCGTGATCAGACTGTGGTGGCCCAGTATGGGATAGTGTCCCTCTGTACATTTATCCTACCCTGTCAGGCAGAGTAACTCCATGTCCCCAGGGCCCCCCTACAATAACCCCTATTGTATATATGTTTGTATTACTAGTGTACTGTTGCTTTAAATATTATACCATATGATTGTTACCCAGGAGGCACCAGTTACCAGGTGACCCCCCAAGTGACCTATGGGCTCCTTGCTAAGCTCCCCTATAAAACCAGGGGTGGAGCTACAATCTTTCTCTTAGGTCATTGCTATTCCTGCTGAGGTCCAGTGCAGTCGTCTCAGTGTGTGTTCAGAGCATTGGAGGCCTCAAGTCTAAAGTCTGCAGCCACAAGTCAGCTCAAGTAAGCTCAAAGTCATCTTCAGTCAAGTCAGTCAAGTCAAGTCTTCTATATAGTCACCGTGGCCTGCACTAAAGTGTCTCTACATACTGCAAGTCCCAGCAAGCCTGCGAGGTCCTTCTGTGTCACTGGTCACCTCCTTGGGATATTGGCTGTACTGCATAGACTGTATCATCTGTCTACCCTCAGTAAAGCTACCATTGTCCATAACTTGGCGTTGGTGCCTTTATTGCCCCCGTGCCTAGCCCAGGACCAGGAGTATTATCTTCATGTGGTTAAGGCTAAACCACGCCCTGGCATTACGACAAGAAGGGGTTAATAACATCTGCCCCTAGGGTAATAACAGCTACCCGGCATTGCACCCCACTGACAGCAAAACTTATCTTATGCCATATCCTTTGGATAGGGGATAAGATGTCTAGGGACAGAGTACCCCTAAAGAGTACCTATCATCATATACACTCTCCCTAATCCCCATACCCATCTCTCCCTGACTCTAACTAACGCTATCCCTGTACTTATTTTCTTCCAAAACTCTCTATAAATACCTTAAATCTTTTATCTTCGGCAACTCAGTTCCTAGCAGTGTGCGAGGAGCGGAAGTGGGCGTGGCCCAGCAGGTGCAACATCACCTTATGCCTGCCAGGGCAACTTACATTTATAATGAAAGGAAGACCTCGATCTGACGTATAAGGCTTGGACAAGGCAGATCCGATCTTTGCAGTAAGAAGAACTGTGCTCCACTGACTCGGAGCTGGCACACGCAGACTCTCCTTGTTGGGGGGCGGAGCCTGAAGACATGGCTGGCTGACTGAATCAGGAGCGCACCCTGCAGAAGTATGAGCTCAGTACTCACTCTCGTCTGTCTGATTGACAGGCGGGGAGCTGTGCTGAGCTTGTACGTGTCCTGGCTGCAGTGTGATTTCAGACTCATGCCCTGAGTCCGATATGTTAAAATAAACATGAAAGGAGGCAAAAAATGTTATTAAAAGCTATTAAAAAGTTGATCATTAGGGATTTCTCTTTCATATATAAAAAGTTTATGAAGGTACTCTTTAAGTCCACTGGTGTGTCACCGGACAACTTTTGCAATACACAAAGCATCACAATGTAAAAACACACAATACAGCTCTACATTTGTGTTAAAAAACACAGAGACTATGTAAACAAGCTGTATAATGATTTCTATCTATGCAAGTTATTTCCGAAAAACTGTTGTAAAATGTATTTGTATGCACATGACCATTTAATAAAGGTCCACGGTAAGAATGTTGAATATCCCCTTAAAGGGATATTCCCATCTCCAATAAATATCCCCTATACACATATAACATACTGATCAATGGGGGTCCCCCAACAATCTCAAGAAGGAAGTATACCGTATATGTGCTCCATTCATTCTCTATAGGTCTACCCAACATCCCTATAGGACTTCCCAATGGTTGCCCCAAACCCCCGCCACCCCTGTGCCACACGATATACATAATTATATTACCTAGGGGATAACTATTGAAGATTGGAATTCCTTTTTTTATGGAGCCACCTCAAAAGGGTGTGATTGAGAGTCGGTAATACCACATTTCCCCTAGTGACATTTCCCCATGTAACTGGCCCAAGTGTCCGCTGGAAATGTTATCTATTTGTCATGGATTTCACAAGCTGGATTGGAGACAACTAACGTGATCTAATATGTCTTTATCTGAAACTGGAGTTTTTGTTGTGAGTTGTATAGTGTCAGACACCTTATATGGAGTAAATCCCCATCTACAATAATATTCACAGTATTGATATGATTTGAATATATACAGGATTTCAATATGTATACTTTCTCCATAGTGCAATAAAAGTCTTTGTGCCATTTAACCTTAGTGTGTCATATCATAGCATATAAACACAGTAGTGGTTTACCCCCTTATAAAGCTGCGTGCTCTTGTTAATATATACACATTTAGCGTAATATATGTATCCCTTTTAGATTTTATACAGCACAGCTGGATACTTCATGTTACAATACAGAGCTTCAGGAAAATGGAGATAAAAATTTAAAGGGGTACTCCGGTGCTTACACATCTTATCCCCTATCCAAAGGATAGGGGATAAGATGCCTGATCACGGGAGTCACCGCTGGGGACCACCGGGATCATGCACGCGGCACCCTGATTGTAATCAGTCCCCGGAGCAAACACACAGGGTCGACCGCAGGGTCGGCGGCGTGTGACGTCACGCCTCCGCCCCCATGTGACATCACGCTCCGCCCCTCAATGCAAGCCTACGGGAGGGGGTGTAATAGCTGTCACGCCCCCTCCCGTTGGCTTGCATTCAGGGGCGGAGCGTGACGTTACATGGGGGCGGAGGAGTGACGTCACACGCCGCCGGCCCTGCGGTCGCCGGTAATCAGTCCCGGAGCGAACACGCTCCGTGGACTGATTACAAACGGGATGCCATGTGCATGATCCCGGGGGTCCCCAGCTGCGGGACTCCCGCGATCAGGCATCTTATTCCCCATCCTTTGGATAGGGGATAAGATGTGTAAGCACCGGAGTACCCCTTTAATAGCAAATGACCATAATATCCTATGATAGTTTTTTTTGCAATTTACAGACACAGTAGGGGTAATAATGTGACAATCACATCATTTAACAAACAGCTGTCACATTGTACATACAAGATGTCACCCCTATATTTTCACTGCAGCCCCTTTGAGATAATAGACCTTTGTACAGTGGTCCCTCAACATACAATGGTAATCCGTTCCAAATGGACCATCGTTTGTTGAAACCATCGCATGTTGAGGGATCCGTGCAATGTAAAGTATAGGACAGTGGTCTACAACTTGCGGACCTCCAGATGTTGCAAAACTACAACACCCAGCATGCCCGGACAGCCAACGGCTGTCCGGGCATGCTGGAAGTTGTAGTTTTGCAACATCTGGAGGTCCGCAGGTTGAAGACCACTGGTATTGGAGGTTATACTCACGTATACCCGCCACTCCAGACCGTCACAGCTCGTCACCGCTGCCCTGGATGTCGCCTTCCATCACTGTCACCGCGTCCCCAGGGTGTCCCCGACTCTCCGGCAAGGCCTCTGCTTCCCTGACATCCCCACTCTCCGTCATCACGTCGCTACGCACGGCGCTCCTATTGGATGACGGGACGGCGTGCGCTGCGACGTGGTGACGACAATGGAGAGCGCCGACCATGCAGGGGATCCCGAAGAGGACGCGCCGGAGCCCTGAGGACAGGTAAGTGATCGTCAGCGGACCACACGGGGCACCGTAAACGGATATCCGGTGGCAGCTGAAGCATCGTATGTTGATGCTGCCTTCAACATGTGATGGCCTCTGAGAGACGATTGTATGTTGAAATGATCGTATGTCGGGGCCATCGTAGGTCGGGGGGTCACTGTACTCTCACCTGGGTTGATGTGTCTCTTATAGTCCTGCTCCATATTTCTACTGTACATCTCTACTGTCTGGGGGATCGCATGATAATAGTACTAAACATGAGGGGCAAATACAAACCTCAGGGGTAGGAGCTGTAGAGGTCGGGAAGACTACCTAAAAAATAGCGTAACAGAAGCCCCCAGTGCTGTGTCCTGTAAAAAGGAATGCTATTTCTGGCTTTGTGTTTTATATGGTCTTGGATCATGTTGATGCTTTAAATACTAATAATTTACAGTAGTAAGGATTAAATATCACATAAATTAATTCTCACCTACATTTATTTTTTTATCTTTAAAAACACTTTATACTGTTAATAGTATTTCACAACTATGCTCAGGCGTTCTCCAAAAATAACTATATCACAAATATATGGAAGTTGTTTAACTTATTTAAAGGGGTATTCCAGTTAAAAGCTATTTTTCATATCAACTGGCTCCAGAAAGTTAAACAGATTTGTAATAAAAAAAAATCTTAATCCTTGCAGGACTTATCAGCTGCTGAAGTTAAGTTGTTTTTTTTCTGTCTGACAACAGTGCTCTCTGCTGACACCTGTCTGTCTGTCTCAGGAACTGTCAAGAGTAGGAGCAAATCCCCATAACAAACCTCTCATGCTCTGGACAGTTCCTGAGACAGACAGAGGTCTCAGCAGAGAGCACTGTTGTCAGACAGAAAAGAACAACTCAACTTCAGCAGCTGATAAGTACTGGAAGGGTCAAGATATTTTAATAGAAGTAATTTACAAATCTGTTTAACTTTCTGGAACCAGTTGATACGAAAAAATGTATGTTTTATTTTTTTACTGGAATACCCCTTTAACCTTTAAAACCTTTAACCTTTAAAACCTTTAACCTTTTAAACCTTT
Source organism: Hyla sarda (assembly GCF_029499605.1). NCBI lineage: Eukaryota > Metazoa > Chordata > Amphibia > Anura > Hylidae > Hyla > Hyla sarda. Next base: position 216,012,372 of record NC_079194.1, read on the forward strand.
AACCTTTAAAACCTTTAAAGTTTGCATACCCTTGGAGGGGAAAAAAAACACAATTTCTCATGGGATTCATATTCATCCGTACGTTATAACAGAATGGCACAATCATAAAGCAATATGTGGCAAAAAACCCTGTTGAAAATTCTGCATGCCCTTAGTTCATTTTACTTTGTATCGCCCCCTTTAGCATCAATTACAGCATGCAGTCTTTTGTAATAGTTGTCTATGAGACCCCCTGAATTCTTGCAGGTTTCACGATTTTCTGAGCCTTTGGAGCTCATACTCCCCTAAAACATCAGTGAGCCACCACCATGCTTCACAGTGGAAATAGTATTCTTTTCACTTTAGGCCTTATTAAAGGGGTACTCCACTGCCCCAGCGTCCGGAACATTTGGTTACAAACGCTGGGTGCAGGCTCATGGCCACGCCCCATGTGATGTCACACCACGCCCCTCAATGCAAGGCTATGTGAGGTGGCGTGGCGGCTGTCACGCCCCCTCCCATAGACTTGCATTGAGGGGGCATGGCGTGATATCATGAGGGGCGTGACCATGATGCCAGGACTCCCAAAGTGCTTATGGTTATGAATATAAAGTTTTATTTTGGTCTTGTCACTTCAAATTACAGTGCACCAGTAGCTCTAAGACATGCCAAGGTGTTTTGGGGCATAAGGGGGCTTTTTGTGACATTGGCGCAGTAAAGACCTCCTTCTGTCAACCAGTTTCCCTAGTGTAGTTTATGGAAACAAATGAGTGGAAGCCTTGATGATAGAAATAATAGTTGTCGCCCAGGCTCTCACAAAACACATTCAAAACTTTACTGTCAAAATGTCTTTCACCTATTATACCCTGACTAAGGCAGGATGTATATGAGTCTTGGCTACTACGGAAGTCTAACGGCTTTCATGACCAATGTGCAAGGGGAACAACTGGACTCCAAAATGACCGTCATGCAGCTTCTAACCACTTAGATGGCCATTGACAGCAGCATCTAAGTGGTAAAATGACTGGGGCTGGGGCTAGCTCTTGTAAGTGTCTATCAGCTACTGACAGAAGCTGGGGACCAAGAGATCCTAAGAAACCACAATGCCAAGAAACAGCATTTAAAAAAATATGGCAATACGAAAGATGAATGGAAGTAATAACAGCTAATATTAAAATAACTGATACCACATAACTGAGAATGTTCTGCAAAAGAGTCAGGCCGAACAACTAGGCTTCTTTTTGTACAAAATGTTAGTTTTGACAGACGACAAACCTGCAGCTCACCTTCTTGGTGTAATCCATGGCCTTCAAGATAGACAAATTGAGTGTTTCCAATGAAGAGAGGACATCTTCATAATCTCCCATATGATCCGCAAAATAATCTGCGAAACAGAATTCCAGGTCAGATATTGACAGTGCACCAGCATAGTACATTAAATGTCTGAAAATGATGGTTTACTGTTCTGGGGGTTTGGAAGAGGTTTCTGCAATACAGCATTAAATTAGTTTGTCCATTAAATGTCTCATCGATATAGATCAGAACTATCAATGTTTATGAGATTTGAATTACTTTAAAATGAGGTTATATTACTACGATATGCCATCTTTTTATAATAACAAGATGCTACCCAAACTAGCAATGCGCCCTATAGCTTATGAGGATCACATAGATATGCAACATGCCAACAACTTTATCCGATGGGAATAACCCTTCAACCTTCAAGAGATATAAACAAAACAGTTCTTCTCTGTCACCGATTGGCAAAAATAGACCATTTACTAATGTAGATACAACCAACTTCATTGGCTGCACACTAAATCTGTCCCAAGGCATGGCACAGTCCCAGCTCCTGTACATAGGCTATGGTAATAAACATACAGGAGCAGGGACACCTGTCCAAGACAGGAGTCTTAGCTCCTGTACATACAGTTTAGCCGAGTTGTATACAGAGTGCCTAACTCAGTAAATGCTCGTAGTGTAAGTTCCCATTGTTCAGCCACACATGCTTGCCTGGTTAGGAGCAGAGCACCTGTCCCAGAGAATGCACAGTACTGGGTAAGAGGTGCTACATAGATCATTAATGGTTACTGTTAGAGATGAGCGAACTTACTGTAAATTCGATCCATCACGAACTTCTCCGTTCGGCAGTCTTTTCCTGCATAAATTAGTTCAGCTTTCCGGTGCTCCAGTGGGCTGGAAAAGGTGGATACAGTCCTAGGAGACTCTTTCCTAGGACTGTATCCACCTTTTCCAGCCCACCGGAGCACCTGAAAGCTGAACTAATTTACGCAGGAAAAGTAATCAACTGCCGAGCCGAGAAGTTCGTGACGAATCAAATTTACTGTAAGTTCACTCATCTCTAGTTACTGTACAGGTAAAGAAACTCCAGCAGCACACCGTTGTAGTGAAAAACAAATGTGAAGTTTATTCACCCAAAGTCTTGCGACGTTTCGGCCGTCCAATTACAGCCTTTCTCAAGCATGCTTGAGAAAGGCTGTAATTGGACGGCCGAAACGTCGCAAGACTTTGGGTGAATAAACTTCACATTTGTTTTTCACTACAACGGTGTGCTGCTGGAGTTTCTTTATTTTTGGATGTTTACGTCAAGTCTCCGGACCAGAGCCTATACCAGCCGGCACCCGGCACCCGAGCAACTTCTAGTTGTGCTGCTTCTCCCACATCATCTCTAGTTACTGTAAAGGAGAGGGAAACATTTTTTGACAGAATTCACAGATTCTGTGAGTACTTTCTACAGCACTCTATAAAAAGCGCCCCAAAAAATATATAGCATTAACATGTATGCATCACTGCTCACCCCCCCCAAAGTGATAAGTGGCAGTGGGTGAGAGTGGTGGTTCCACAGCTACACGTTTGGCCATGGCTACATCTCTATACATCCTAAAGGACACTCTTTCTTATAGAAAATAATCTAGTTGTTCACTTTTCGTGATGTTTTCAACTTCTTTCTCCCGTGACTGAAGTGATTACCGTGTGCCAATATGGCTGCCACCACAATTCCCAGGAGTTGTCATTCAGAAGGAAAAACAAAAAAATGGTCTATTATGGTTCACTGACAGGATGAATCTTAAGGGGGGGGGGTCTTACCACAAAGCTCTCTAGTATCCACATTACTGCAGCACAAGAGAAGTAAGAAAGGAGAAGAGCAGAGTTAGTCACAGCATACATCTGACTGTTCATACAATTATACTCGCCATCATTACCTGATACACATCTTAAGATGTTACTGTCATTTTAATTCACTTTTGACATGTTAAACGCTGGTGGAAACAAGTGGAAAACAAATGTTTTCAAATCAACTGGTGCCAGAAAGTTAAACTGATTTGTAAATGAATGAGATAGGAAGTAAGGAGAGAGCACACAAGAGGTTAACTTCACCTGTACTGGATTACAGCGCGGCCTCAGCGAGACAAACGCTATATCTCCTGCGGGGTGCACATACACAAGATATGAAGTATCAATGTAAACCAATAAAGAAGCACGTATGTGCACTCACCGCTCGGCGGAGACAGTTGCGTGGCGGGGTCCGGTAATGGGGAGCTGGATCACAGCATCAGCGCAAGTAGAATGCCGCTCGGAGGCTACTCCGGCAGTTTCGAACGTGAGTGCGTGCTTCTTCCGGCCTGGATCACAGCATCAGCGCAGGTAGAATGGCACTTGGAGGCTACGCCGGCACTTTTGCCCGTGAGAGCGTGCTTCTTCCGGCCTTGGAGGCCGGAAGAAGCACGCGCTCACGTGCGAAAGTGCCGGCGTAGCCTCCGAGCGCAATTCGACCTGTGCTGATGCTGTGATCCAGCTCCCCGTTACCGGACCCCGCCACGCAACTGTCTCCGCCAAGCGGTGAGTGCACGTACGTGCTTCTTTTTCCGTTTACATTGATTTGTAAATGACTTCTATTAAAAAAATCTGAACCCTTCCAGTATTTATCAGCGGCTTTATACTATAGAGAAAATTGTGTAGTTCTTTTCAGTCTGACCACAGTGCTCTCTGCTGACACCTCTGTCCGTGTCAGGAACTGTCCAGATTAGAAGCAAATCCCTCTCCTGCTGTGAACAGTTCCTGACAAGGACAGAGGTGTCAGCAGAGAGCACTGTGGTCAGACTGGAAAGAACCTCACAAATTTCTCTGTCGTATATATGTAGTATACAGCAGCTGATAAGTACTGGAAGGATTAAGATTTTTAAATAGAAGTTATTTACAAATCTGTTTAACTTTCTGGCACCAGTTGATTTGAAAAAAATTTTTTCCCCCACCGGAGTATCCCTTTAACAATTAGTCCCATTTAACCTGTCTGTGACATGTCAAAAGTTTATTTAAATGGCAGCAATCCTTTAGGAGCCTGGAGGCACAGAATATACAGTATTTGTGCATATTCTCCCCAATTTATGTATAGCATTAAAGGGATTGTCCCAACATTATTTATTATATTTATAATATAAATATTAAAAAATGTAACCATGTTTGCCATTTATATGCTCTTACAAATGACTCTGTGAAGAATTATGACACTGCAACCTGGTGATCAAAGTGTCTAGCAATGTACATGTCTACCTGCTGAGGGGAGTACTGGAGGACACACATGCTCCATTCACTATCCATACAGTCAGGTCTCTGCATAAACAGTCTCTGTTTACTGTACATCAGGCAATGCCTATAGCCGACATGCCTGAGCAGTGACCTGGAAGTACGGCTGAGAAGACTGCTTCTGCTTCTGTTCTGATCTAACCCCAAACAGAATGCTGAACAGGTTTAACTCCTTCATGGCCTGGGGTTTTTCTGTTTTTGCACTTTCGTTTTTTCATCCTTACCTTTAAAAAACCATAACTCTCAATTTTGCACCTAAAAATCCATATGATGGCTTATTTTTTGCGCCACCAATTCTACTTTGTAATGACATCAGTCATTGTGCCCAAAAATCTACAGCGAAACGGAAAAGAAATTCATTGTGCAACAATTTGAAGAAAAAACACAATTTTGTAACTTTTGGGGGGCTTCCGTTTCTACGCAGTAAATTTTTCGGTAAAAATAACACCTTATCTTTATTCTGTAGGTCCATACAGTTAAAATGATACCCTACTTATATAGGTTTGATTTTGTCGTACTTCTGGAAAAAATCATAACTACATGCAGGAAAATGTATACGTTTAAAATTGTCATCTTCTGACCCCTATAACTTTTTTTATTTTTCTGCGTATGGGGCGGTATGAGGGCTCATTTTTTGCGTCGTGATCTGAAGTTTTAAGTGGTACCATCTTTGTAATGATCGGACTTTTTGATCGCTTTTTATTCATTTTTTCATTATATAAAAAGTGACCAAAAATACGCTATTTTGGACTTTGGAATTTTTTCGTGCGTACGCCATTGACTGTGCGGTTTAATTAACTATATAAGAAATTTCCTCAGGCGGCGATACCACATATGTTTATTTTTATTTGCACAGGTTTTTTTTTTAAATGGGAAAAGGGGGGTGATTCAAACTTTTATTAGGGAAGGGGTTAAATGATCTTTATTCACTTTTTTTTGTAGTGTTATAGCTCCCATAGGGGCCGTTACTAGGTGCCGGGCCAGACCCGCTATGACTAGGTGGCCCCGCGTTATAGAATGGGAGCCGACCCATGACGTACATGTATGTCATGGGTCGGGAAAGGGTTAACAAAGTATACAGACATCCCATAACAGAATATATAGAATATAAAACATGTTACATACTCTAGCCTCTCATTCATTTACACAAAGACATTTTTTGCATATCGTAAGAAAAGCACCAGTCAAAACAGCATTTTAGGACTTCTGATTTGAAAAAATATTTATTTAGGGTTTATTCTCATGATTTGAAGCTGAAGATTTTATACTGTAGATTTCAATGTAAACTAAATGACTGAACATGGCTTCAAATCTGCAGCTTCTAATCCTGATCATTCAGTATGTGCTGATACTGTATGGGTGAATAGACCCTTAAAATGTGTGTCTGTTCTTATAAAGTAAAGCAAAGCATTGCCATATACTGACAACATCTACTACCCTCTTCAACCTTCTGCTTGTCCTTTTCCAGTTGCCTTTCTTCCACAGTGCTTTCTATCAATAATGTATACATCATGTATCTATGACAACACACTCTCCAGCGCTGTCACACAAAGGATAGGGGATAAGATGTCTGATCGCGGGGGTCCCTCTCGGCTGCGGCACCCCAGATATCCGGTGCATGGAGTGTATTTCGCTCTGTGCCGGATGACTGGCGATGCGGGTCATACATCACAGCCATGCCCCCTAAATGCAAGTCTAAGGGAGGGGGCGTGAAAGCCATCACGCCCCCTCTCATAGACTTGCATTGAGGGGACGTGGTCATGATATCACAAGCGGGTGTGACCGTGACGTAACGAGCCTCCGGCGTTGCACCTGACGCTCTAAACAAATGCCTGGTGCAGCAGGGAGATCGTGGGGTCTAGGGGCAGAGTACCCCTTTAAGTGTATGGCTGAGTCTGGATAACAATGGTTTATCAGATGATCATGTATTTAACCATCAGTCTCTAATATGTATGGTCACCTTTAAGGTATCCATACATCTCCAATAGCTGTCAGCCAAAAGAGTAGCTCTCTTTCCTGATCTCCCCAAACATATCAGTGTTCAGCTTGTATGAACGTTCATGTGTTCAGAATAGAGAAAGGGGATGAAGCCCCTTCCAGACTGTTCTCATTGCAGCATCCCCAAATAAAAAGAAAAAAAAAAAAGTTTTGGAACTTCAACATCCCTGATCCCTCTTTCCCTTGTCTTCATCTGTTGGTGAAGAGTCAGGTGGTCCTCCTTACACATAAGATGGTTGGTGATTCCACTGAAAACAGCAGGTTCAGACAACTTTTTACTAAATTACAATGAATAGCTCTGGCCAGTCCCCCGATGAAGCCATTTATATGGCAAAACATGTCAGTTAAGTGGAAGGGAGGGAATGGTGCTTAATTACATAGGTGTTTGCCAGTCAAGATGCCAAAGCACCAAAAATTAATGAAATACTGATTCCCAACTGCAATGTAGTAATTTTTTTTAAAATTCACATGGCTTTCTATTTGGTCCAATTCACAGAGAGGTTTCAGTAAGAAAACATTGAAATGTAAGTTTTTAGAAAGCCTATTAGGAATGGTTGGGTCTCTATAGTGGCCATTTGGCTCTTCTGGTTTATTGTAATTTGTCCAAATCAATTTTCTTCCCAGACACCTTACAGAGTATAGATTCTCATGCTGCTTGTAAAAAAAAAATAAAAAAATAAAAAAATAAAAAGAGCTCTGGATGTGAATGTGAAAAAAAACCAAAAAACATTATCAAACTTGTTTGACAACAGGTACTAGAGCACTGTTCCGCAGTATATTAACTAGACTTAAACAAAACTCTGTAAGAACAAGTAACAACACCAGCTCACTTGGCATATTATGTAGATTTAAACAGTAGAAATGATGTTAACACTTGAGACATGCTTTAACCTAAGGCTCTTCAAGCTTAATGTAACAGATTCTGCCAGGAACATCTGTAGAATGACTTGTCTAGCAGGCGCCTTGGAAGCGTATGGAAGAAAACCCTGTCTGTGGATTGCGACTATGCTACAGAAACAATTACAATGAGTGCAAAGTAGGAATGGAAAAGATAATTGGATTTCTACCTAGAGACCTCAATTATCGGAGAACCAAAGCAGTATTACCTGTGCCCACTTACCTGTCCTCTGGCACATCTAATTACTCTAAATCAGCTGACGAGATGTGCAAGGAAACAATGGAATATATGCATACAATGCATTTAGAAAGTCTTCAGACTTCAGTGTGAAAGTGAAAACAGAATTTTAGAAAGGTTTGCCAATTTATTTAAAAGGGAAAAACTAAAATATTGCATTGACTCCTTACTTAGTTGAAGAACTTTTGGCAGTGACTACAGCCTCCAGTTGTCTTCAGTATAATGCCACTAGGTTTGCACACCTACATTTCGGAAATTTCTGACATTCTTCTCTGCAGATCCTCTTAAAGGGGTACTCTGTCATTGGGTGCAGCGCCGGATGCTCGTAACATCAGAGCCACACCCCTTCCTATAGAATTTGCATAGCGGGGGAGTGAACGTGACATCACAAGCCTCAGCCCCGCATCGCCAGTCATCCGGCACGAAGCAAAGTTCACTCTGTGCATCGGATGTCTGGGGTGCCGCAGCCCAGATCGTGGGGGTCCCCAGCAGTGGGAACTACATGATCAGACATCTTCGCTCCTATATTTGGATAGGGGATAAGATGTCTAGGGACAGAGTACCCCTTTAAGTTCTACAGGAACTGTTGGTAGACAGCCATTTTTAGGTCTCTCCTGAGATGTTCTCATGGACATTCACAGAGTTGTGCCTTAGTCACTGTGTTGGCTTGGCTGTGTGCTTAGGTTCACAGTTAGAGATGAGCAAATTTTTGAATCAATTTGGCCGATTCTCCAAATTTTCCAAAGAAATTAGTTTTGTTCCGAATTTCTATAATTGCTGCTGTGTATAATTTTCTGTAGTGAAAAAGCTTCTAAAAATCAAGCTGGCAGTCTGCTGTGAGGCCAGCTACCGCCTGTCCCAGACCATGCCTCTCAGCGCACCCCCATAGTCTGAGTATCCACTTGAAAAGGGAGGGACAGCAGTACCAGCAACTTGGATAGGAGCACATTCAGCTTCTGTGTGGTTGGATAAGTGGGCGCATAAAGCTAGAAGTGGCTGCAGTGAAAAAGCTCGTACTTGTATCTTAAAATCGAGCTTGCTGTCCATAGCAAGGCGAGCTACCACCTGTTCCAGCTCCTGCTTCTCAGCGCATACCCCCCCCCCCCCCCCCCGACTGTGAAAGTGCAAATGTTTCTTTTAATCAGTTATGGTTCATTGTTACCATTCCAACCTGCTTCATTGGATTATTGTGGTAATTTCACAGGTAATATATGATGTCGACGACATAGGGCCTCAGTCTTGAAAAGATTACATCGATTTTTTTAAATGTAAGATTTTGATTAGATTCACAAGTTTAATGTCCTGAGTGCTCGAACTTTGAACTAATACAGTATGACTACAAAAACCAATATAACAAGGATTCACATGGCGGCACAATGACAGAGCCTGGAGGTGGCAGCAGCCCAACAAGACCATAGGGCCTCCCAATAGAAAAGACAAAAGATATTTTGAAAATTTTTAATTGAAGATTTTAGATAGATTACAAATTTTAAAGTTTAATTTAAAGGGGTTGTGCGCTGCCCTGCCTTTCGGAGCTCCGCTCGCAACGTCCGGAAGTTCATTACTCCGAATGCTGTGTGCGGACTTCCGTGTTCGCGGCCGCCCCCTCGTGACGTCACGCCTGGCCCCTCAACCAAAGTCTATGGGAAGGGGTCGTCCCCTTCCCATAGACTTTTGTTGAGGGGGCGGGCATGACGTCACGAGGGGCCAGGCGTGACGTCACGAGGGGGCGGCCGCGAACACGGAAGCCCGCACACAGCGTTCGGAGTAATGAACTTCCGGACGCTGCGAGCGGAGCTTCGAAAGGCAGGGCAGCGCACAACCCCTTTAAGGTCCCAACAGCATGAGGAGACCATATGGTGGCACAATGACACAGCCTGGAGGTGGCAGCAGCATGAGGAGACCATAATGTGGCAGAATGACACAGCCTGGAATTGGCGGAAGCAAGAGGAGACATATAGTGGCAGAACGACCCAGCTTGGAGGTGGCAACAGCCTGACAAGACCATAGGGCTTCACAATTGAAAAGATTAAAGATATTTTGGAACATTTTAATAGAAGATTTAAAATAGATTAAGATTAAGTTTCGTTTAATGTGCCAGCAGCATGAGGAGTCCTCTGTCTCGTCTTCCCCATCGCTCTGTAGCTCCACAGCCTGCTCCTCCTCTCCTGTCAGATGACTTTAAAAACCACCCATTTCACAAAACCTTGCCTTGCCTGTGCCCCCACAGGGCTCATGTGGCCTCGAGATGTAGGCGCCATGTCTCTAGTGCCCTGACCAGCCATAGTTTCCAACACGTGTTGCAGGATATGAAGCAGTGGAATGATGTCATTCATCCCGTAATCCTGGGGACTGACTAATAAATAATAATATGGCTTCGTCAAAGGGCCTGAGCAAACGCCAGGTGTCACGTATGAGCTACCACTGGTTGACATTGAAGTTACACAGGGGAGTCCACCTATCCGCTTGGATCATCAAAAAATAAGTGATGGCTTTTCTCTGTTCATATAGTCGGTCCAACATATGGAGGGTGGAATTCCAACGTGTGGAAATGTCGCAAATCAGACTATGGGGGATGCCGCTCTGACACTGCAGCTCTAGGAGGGTGCGCTTTGCGGTGTACGAGTGGCTGAAGTGCATGCAAAGTTTCCTTCCCATTGTTACGATGTCTTGCATATGGGGGAACACTTCAGGAATCGCTTGACAACCAGATTGAACATGTGTACCATGCAGGGCGCATGGCTCAGGCTTCCTTGAAGCAGCCCAGACAAGATGTTCTTCGTGTTGTCGGTCACCATGGATCCCATTTCCAGTTTTCTTGGAGTAAGCCGTGACTCAATTTCTCGATAAATGACACAGCCTGAAGGAGGCAGAAGCATGACAAGACCATATAGAGGCAGAATGAACAAGTCTGGAGGTGGCAGCAGCAAGAGGAGACCATAGGGCCTCACGATTGAAAAGATTAATGAAATATTTTAAAATTTTAATTGAAGATTTTAAATAGATTAACATAAAAAAAAAAAAAATTATGTGCCAGCAGCATCAGGAGACCACATGGTGGCCCAATGACACAGCCTGGAGGTGGCATAAGCATGAGGAGACCAAAATGTGGCAGAAAGACACAGGCTGGAGGTGGCGTCAGCCTGACGAGACCAATGAGCCTCACAATTGAAAACATTAATGATGTTTTTTTAAATTGCATGTGGCCATGTTAACATCCTCCGGATACTTGATGAAACACTGCCACACCACAGAGTAGCTGATTTTCCCCCCAACAGTCTGCACTGACTGACTGCTGCTGCCTCCGACTCCAGGGACCCCTCTTCCACTACCTCCCGGGCAGATAGGCTGCCGTGAAGCAGGTGGTCTACCCCGGGGCACGTTTGGCTCCAGACTTCCCACTGCTGCCACCATGCTGACTCCCAACCATGCTACCACCTTGCTGGCTCAACTGCTGCCTCACGAGCAACCTGCCACCCTCTTCTCCTGATGATGATGAAGACCCTTCTGCACCCAGCTCCCAAGTGTGATCGACTTCATCATCATCATCGAGTTGTGTCTGCATATCACTGATGTCCTCCTCAGGTTCCTCAACAGTGTGTGCTTCAGGAGCCTGAACACTCCCAACACCACCTACCATGCCACTCTCCTCATCACTACTTGCCTGCCTAAGACAAGACGCTTAAAATTGAGAACAGATTGTTAAGATTCTCTGCTCTGATAGAACCAAAATTTGCTTCTTACCGCCCAAGTCCTTAAAGTGTTTTGCAAACTTCAGGTGTCCTTCTGTCTAGCCAATATGATATAAAGCCCAGATTGGTAGAGTGCTGCAGTTTTGGTTGAACCTCTGGAAGGTATTTTTCCATCTGCACATAGGATCTTGGAAGCTCAACCAGAGGGACCATTGGTTTCTTTGTCACTTCTCTTACCAAGGCCCTTAATCCCTGATTACTTAGTTTGGTGAGGCAACCAGATCGAAGAAGAGTCTGGTTGTTCCAAATTTCTTCATTTAAAGAATTATGGAGGCTTTTGGGAACTTTCAGTGCAGCAGATATATTTGAAAACATTCTCCATATCTGAGATTCCACACAATCCTGAGCTCTGCAGGCAGTTCTTTCCCAGTCATGACTTTGGTCTTAGCTCTGATATACATTGTCAGCTGTAAGACCTTAGACAGTTGTATGTCTTTCCAAATCCTGTCCAATCACCTGCATTTAACACAGGTGACTGCAATCAAGTTGTAGAAGTGAAAAGCCTCCAGAGCTAAATTTCAATACATTTGTAAAAATTGTAAACATTATGGCCCAGATTTATCAAAGTTTGTAGAGCTTATGTTCACATATATTTGGCGCAACTTTAGCGCAACTCCGCTTATTTGCGACTTTCTTTTTGTTTACATTCCACCTCTCATCTTGCTCATGTAGACGTTTTTTCACTTTTCACATTCCAGTGCTCCCTGATTCATCAACTGCGACTGTCGCAGATCTAGGCGCATCTGATTAAAAAGCTCCAGGAATCTACACCAGCTTGAACCTTGCTTATGTTTCTGCTTTTCTGACTACCTGATCCCAGATCACACTGATTTACATCCCCATCTTGTCTCATACCCGCCCGTGCCGCACATCTCCCATCTGTCTGCTACCTGCTGCAAGACTACAACTTACAGTGAGGGCATGCTGGGAGTTGTAGTCTTGTAGCAGGTGGTGGGCGGAAGATGTGTGCCGCGGGCGGGTAGGAGACAAGGGGGGGATGTAAATCAGTGCCCCCATCATTAAGTGAGGGTAGCGGAGATAGAGTCAGATGGAGCCCAGGTGGCTGCAGAGTGATGCTAGCCCGGGCTCCTTTAACATACCTTGGCGCCGGGGAGTTTTTGGAGTCCCCAATGTAATTTCACATTTCCTGCTGGGTCCCGTGATTGGCCGGGACCAAGCAGCCAATCAAGGGACCCGGCAGGAAATTTGATCTTACAGTAGGGACTAAAACTCCGCGGCTCTGTTATATTTTACAAGGAGCCCGGGCTGGGATCACTCTGCAGCTGCCCGGGACTCCTGCAGATGGGCTGGGGGATGTGCAGGAGCCGTTGCTGCCATCCCTCAGTGCTGCGGTACACGATGACAGTGTTATGTCAGCCCGGGCTCCCTTTGCTACAGTGCTTCCAGTGATTTTCTGATCACCGCTGGCCAGGGAGCAGAGTGCATTACTGCCCGCTTCCCTGACTTGCACGACTACAACTTCAAGTATGCAGCGGGGGCGGGTGACAAGCTTGTCACCTGCCCCCTGCCACACTATTACAACTCCCAGCATGCCCTTACTGTAAGAGCATGATGGGAGTTGTAGTCATGCAGCGGGGGGTGACAAGCTCATCACTCACCCGCACATCTCACAAACCACATGACTACTACTCCCAGCATGTCCTTAAGGGACAGATCCGTTTATCCTGTGGACTACTTTAGATTTGGTGGACTGCGTCGATGATCAGCGTTTATTTTTCTTTCTGTTTAATGTTAATAAAATGGTTAACAAGGGCTTGTGGGGGGAGTGTTTTTTTGGAATAATTTTTTTTTTATTGTGTTGTGTTTTTTTATTTACTTGACAGGCTTAGTAGTGGAAGCTGTATTATAGGCGGAGTCCATTACAAAGCCTGGGCTAAGCATTAGCCACAAAAACAGCTAGTGCTAACCCCTAATTATTATATCATTACCCACCGCCACAGGTGTGCCAGGTAGAACCGGTACCAACAGGCCCGGAGCGTCAAAAATGGTGCTCCTGGGCCTAGGCGGTAACAGGCTGGCATTATTTAGGCTGGGGAGGGCCATTAACAATGGTCCTCGCCACCCTGGTAACGTTAGGCTGTTGCTGCTTGGTTGGTATTTGGCAGAAAATAAAAATAGGGGGAACCTTATGCGCTTTTTTTTTTTTTTTTTTCTTACTGCCTAGGTCGAGGAGCGCCATTTTTGATGCATCGGGCCTGTTGGTACTGGCTCTTCCTGGCCCCCCTGTGGCGGTGGGTACTAGGGTAATAATTGGGGGTTAGTGCTAGCTGTTTTTGTGGCTAACACAAAGCCCGGCTTAGTAATGGACTCCCTCTATAAGACGACTTCTACTACTAAGTCTGTCAAAAATAATAAGTTAGTACATTTAGGGGAAAAAAGTGGTAACAAAAAATGTAATAAACATATATATATATATATATATATATATATCACATTTTTTTATAGCTGCAAATTGCTGTTCTGAAGTCATTTATTGGTTTTTGCTTATGTGAGCCAAATTTATCAATGCAAGCCTACGGGAAGGGGCGTGATAGCTGTCACGCCCCCTCCCGTAGGCTTGCATTGAGGGGCGCAACGTGACGTCACACAGGGTCGGAGGCGGGACGTCACACGCCGTCCGCCCTGTGGTCGCCGGTAATCAGACCCGGAGCGAACACGCTCCGGGGACTGATTACAAACGGGGTGCCGCGTGCAAGATCACGGGGGTCCCCAGCGGCGGGACTCCCGCGATCAGGCATCTTATCCCCTATCATTTGGATAGGGGATAAGATGTCTAAGCACCGGAGAACCCCTTTAAGCACAACTAAAGCAAAAAAATAAAAATGCCTACAGAACTTACCTACCAAAGCAACAAGGATAAATCTCCCCCTATATTTTTACTTTGTCAATATGGGATATTGAGTCTAGAACAATGAGAATACACAATTTTTCTTTTAGCACAATGTCACCATATAACATGTAAAAAAAATTAAAGGGTCTGAAAACTTTCCGAATGCATCTCCTCCAAAATAGATTGGGTTACCTTTAAACACCCCTGTGCCAATGGCCTAATTCTAGGATGGGGAAGAATGGGTTAATTTGCTCAACCTGCACTAAACTTCCGATTCCAGAAGGTACGCCTCATCTGACAACACTGCCTGAAAATTAAATTAAAATCTCTGATGCGAAGGGATGTTAATTACTTCCCAAATGAGAATGGCTACATAGAGAAGGGGGAGGAGGGGGGGGGGGGGGGGCATGTACGCTAGACTGGATTATTTACAAAATCACAGCTGGCTACTACAATGGTATATGTTACTAGACATGCTGGAAGTTGTAGTCAGACACATACATTAGGGGTGGCTTAAAGAGAATTTGTATCCTGCAAATTCGCTATTACATTGCCAGCACTGTTAGATAGAATGCTATAAAACCATACAGATAATACCTCTAAAACAGTGTTTCTCAAGCACGGTCCTCAAGCACCCCCAACAGGTCATGATTTCCTTAGTCTTTCACAGATGATATAACTGTGGTGATATCTGATTCACTGACCATAATTATATCACCTGTGAAAGACTAAGGAAATCCAGAAAACATCACCTGTTGGGGGGACTTGAGGACCGCGCTTGAGAAACACTACTCTAAAAGATGTCTGAACATTCAGCAAAAATCTGCAGCTTTAAAGGGCCACTCAAGTGTCGAAGAGGCGGGGCCTAGGGTCTGCCTGTGCCCTAGAGCCACAATGCCTTTGTGCAGGACATACCCTCTGTCTTGCTCCTTGACAGGCAGGGATCAGCAACCTCTTTTGAAATCTTACACATAGTAGAGCAGGCGTAGTGAATCTGACAATCGGATTTGCTAGCTCACTGCGTCTGCTCCTCTTTGCAAAACAATGACGCATGTCTGGGATTTCAAGAGCTATAAGCTGAGCTCTGCCTGTCAGTTAAGTAGTGAAACAGAGGGGCAGACCCTAGGCCACACCTCTTTGACTCTTGAATGACCCATAAATCTGCAGATTTTAGCAGAATAAATACACGGACATATATTTTAGGGGTATTATCTAGATGATTTAACAGTGCAGGTAGTTTAACAATAAATTTGGGAGTGACAGATTCACTTTACTTTTAATGAATGGGATGTGATGACGTCTCCCAATATATTACATAAAGAGGAATGGACACAGGGCGGGAGCAATAGCCGATGTGCTTATACTCTTGCCGTTGATGTCATTATTATGTATGGGAAGTCTAAGCACTTCTATATTTTTATACCCAAAAATGTTAAACCCAAAATAAAAAATTAACCATTCTTGGTTTTGTCTACAATGATATTTCCATTTCATACACTGATGGCATGTTGCTTCACTGCTTTTCCTGGGCAGCATTGCAATGGCCACCAGCTGTGAAGGGAATTCTGGAATGGCCCGATGCAAGTAAATGGGTCTGGCTGCCGTTCTCTGCACAGGGGAAAGTTTGTGGGTGCAGGTACAATTCAGCGCCATGGCTCTAATGCTTTGCTCTGTTAAAGTAGGACTCTGCCTTGGACAATATATACATGGGGACATCTAGTATTTACCGTATTTTCCGCCCTATAGGACGCACCGGCATATAAGCTGCACCCAATTTTAAAGATACAAAATCTAGAAAAAAAAGATTCTGAACCCAACAGTGATTTTCAACCTGCGGACCTTAAGATGTTTCAAAACTACAACTCCCAGCATGCCCGGACAGCCGTTGGCTGTCCGGGCATGCTGGGAGTTGTAGTTTTGCAACATCTGGAGGTCCGCAGGTTGAAGACCAAAGGACCCGTCACCGCTGCCCTGGATGTCGCTCCATCGCTGTCGCCGTGTCCTCGTGGTGTCCCCGACGCTCCGGGCGTCTTCTTCCCCGGGATCTTCTCCGTCGCCGTCATCACGTCGCCGTCATCACGTCGCTACGCATGCCGCTCCTATTGGATGACGGAACGGCGTGCACAACGACGTGATGACGTCGAAGGAGAGTGCCGGCCATGCAGGGGATCCCGGCATGGAGCAGACACCGAGGAGGCAGGTAGGCAGGTAAGGTCCCTCCCAGTGTCCTGTAAGCTTTTCGGGACTCCGCGATTTCACCGCAGCGGTCCCGAACAGCCCGACTGAGCAGCCGGGTTAGTGTCACTTTCCCTTCAGACGTGGTGGTCAGCTTTGATTGCTGCGTCTGAAGGGTTAATACAGGGCATCAACCTGATCGGTGATGTCCTGTATTAGCCGCGGGTCACGGCCGTTGATGGCTGCAGGGATCACCGCGATAGGTGTGTGTATTCACCATATAAGATGCACCAACTTTCCCCCCCTCCCCAGTTTTGGGGAAGACAAAGTGCGTCTTATATGGTGAAAAATACGGTAACTGTGCTCTATAAGGAAGTAAGTGTTCAAATTCTTTGCAGCACCACCACATGTGAAATTGTGCATTACATAGTCAAATTAATGGGCTGTGGGGGAGATTTATCAAAACCTGTGCAGAGGAAAATTTGTGCAGTTGTCCATAGCAACCAATCAGATTTCTTCTTTTATTTTAAAGGGTACGTTCACACATACGCAGATTTGTTGCACAGAATTTTCTGCTGCAGATTTCAATGCAAACTAAATGACTTGAGCACAACTTCTAATCTGCAGTTACAAATCCTGCGCATCAAATCTGCGCAGGATCCTGTATGGCAAAACATTAGGCTTTCTAATATTCATCATAAGAAAATGATCAGAATTAGGGAGACTGAGTAAAATATAACTTTTTGGTGGAATATGACAGGTACTCTCTAAGCTTTCCAGAACCAGCTGCTGTATGCCCCGCAAATTGTGTAGTTCTTTCCAGTCTGACCACAGTGCTCTGTGCTTCCACCTCTGTCTGTGTCAGGAACTGTCTAGAGCAGGAGAGGTTTGCTATGAGGATTTGCTCTGGATGGTTCCTGACATGGACAGAGGTGACAGCAGAGAGCACTGTGGTTAGTTTAGAAATTACACAACTTTCTCTGGGGCATTCAGCAGCTGATAAGTACCAGAAGGATTAAGATTTCCAGATAGAAGTAATTGAAAGATTTGTATAACTGTGTGTTACCAGTTAATATGAAAACATCTTTTTCCTCCGGCAAATCTGCGCAGGATCCTGTATGTGTGAACGTACCCTGAGAAGTGATCTGATTGGTTGCTATGTGCAACTGCACATCTCTTCCTCTACACCGATTTTGATAAATCTCCCCGTCTGTGTAATGCAAAAAAAAACAACAAGTTCAGGTACATTGTCCAAGAGATAAAAATCTTGAGCAGGAATTCCCATTTATTACAGGGGTGGTCCCATATTTAATATCATCAACAGTCAAGCATACGTGCTGCCACTCAACTGGTAGACACAGGACCCTCGCTCTTGTGAGAAGTCGGTGTCCCAGGTGACAACAGTTATAAAAGCAAAAAAAAATTAAAAAAAAGTGTGAGCATCTTGAGTTAAGGAGGCTTCTAGGAATTTTTACAAAATTAACCAGGACTAGGGGAACAGGAGATTAAAAAAAAAAAAAACTCTTGTACTCAAAAACACTCACCCCTCAGTTAACTCTTCTTCTAACACCACTGCTGCTCCACAGCTCTACTTAAAGTGGAGGGAATGGTGTCCCCATACTCTGAGCAATAGCCAATTATGAGCAATTATCAGTTATGTGGCCAAAATGTATTCACATCAATATCTATTACATTATAAATCACATTAATCCTGCCCCACAAATCTTCACTTTTGTCTGCTGACTCTAATAAGAACATTGCTGTATTGACAAAATTTAATCTGTATGCAAATAAAAGAATATCAAAGCACGGGATTAATACTAATTTCACCCTCCACATCTTAGACTCCATGGTATGGATGAGAAGAGAAATCACAGGAGCTGCAGTACTATGCAAAAGTCAAAAAGTGCATTTCTGTTTTATTGGACTTCTAGTCTAAACGGTGCTTACTAAGAAAGAATTACCTTCTATGTAAAACAAAACCAAACAAAAATTGAAACAGGAAATATCATTTAAAGGGTCTCTGTCACCTCTAAGATCCCCTAAACTAAAGTAATCAGTAAATAGGTTAAACATCACCAATTCCAAATCTGTTATTTTTTTCTCTATACTCCCTTTTATTCCCCTGCTGTAAGCCGACAAACTAAGCATGCGGATGCATAGAGAGGACTACTTAGAGCAAAACAATAATGGAGTGGACTACTGAGACATCTACATTTGAAGGCGTATAACAGCAGAATGCAAATGAGTAGAAAGATGAAAATTACAGATTCGGAATAAGCATCTTTAAATCTATTTACTGATCACTTCAGTTTACTGTTTTTTTTTTGGGAGGGACAGTGTCTCTTTAAGAAAAAAGAAATGATAACATCCAGTCAGTATGTACTGACTTTTTAGTCTTAAAATCATAAAATCAAGTTACAGCTGTGTCGCAAAAGGTGCCATTCATGATACCAAAGAGAAACTGACATTCATGAAAGTGACTCCCCACACACATCTTAGCTTATGCACACAATGCATTTAGGTATTGGTTGTATGTTGGTGCATGACTGGGAGGGGCGTCTGTGTCTTAAAGGGGTATTCCAGGCAAAAACTTTTTTTTTATATATCAACTTTCTCCAGAAAGTTAAACAGATTTGTAAATTACTTCTGTTAAAAAATCTTAATTCTTTCAATAATTATCAGCTCCTGAAGTAGAGTTGTTGTTTTCTGTCTGGCAACTGTGCTCTTTGCTGACATCTCTGCTTGTCTCGGGAACTGCACAGAGTAGAAGAGGTTTGCTATGGGGATTTGCTACTAAACTGGGCGGGTCCCGAGACAGGTGTCATCAGAGAAGACTTAGACAGAAAAGAACAACTCGACTTCAGCAGCTCATAAGTACTGAAAGGATTAAGATTTTTTATTAGAAGCAATTTACAAATCTGTTTAACTTTCTGGAGCCAGTTGATATATAAAAAAAAGTTTTTTTCCTGGATAACCACTTTAAGTTTCCTTGAAGTGGTATTCCGGAGGGGGGGGGGGGGGGAGTTTTCAAATCAACTTGTGCAGGAAAGGTATACAGATTTGAAGATCTTACACGGGCACTGTCAAGATTTAAAAAGTTTTTTATATGTTGTAGATCTTGGCAAAACATTAGGCTTTCTAATATTCATCATAAGAAAATGATCAGAATTAGGGAGACTGAGTAAAATATAACTTTTTGGTGGAATATGACAGGTACTCTCTAAGCTTTCCAGAACCAGCTGCTGTATGCCTCGCAAGTTGTGTAGTTCTTTCCAGTCTGACCACAGTGCTCTGTGCTTCCACCTCTGTCTGTGTCAGGAACTGTCTAGAGCAGGAGAGGTTTGCTATGGGGATTTGCTCTGGATGATTCCTGACATGGACAGAGGTGACAGCAGAGAGCACTGTGGTTAGTTTAGAAATTACACAACTTTCTCTGGGGCATTCAGCAGCTGATAAGTACCAGAAGAATTACAATTTCCAGATAGAAGTAATTGACAGATTTGTATAACTGTCTGTTACCAGTTAATATGAAAACATCTTTTTCCTCTGGAGAACCCCTTAAATAACATCTCAGTTTGCAAGGACCAGCAAAACACCTGCAGACAGAAGTAGCTGTGGTAAAAATACAAAGCTTGATACAAGGGACAGAGGGGCATTTTCTTAAATTGTAGCCAAAACACAAAACCATAGCCTCTGAAATGACAGCAGAGTGTACTACAATTAGAAAAGGGGCTCTTCTGCCCCCCTGAGTCTATCTTTAACATTTGACCACAGCTACTTCTGTCTGCAGATGTTGGTCTATTTATACTGGGATGTGATCAAGT
Organism: Hyla sarda; assembly: GCF_029499605.1. Taxonomy (NCBI): domain Eukaryota; kingdom Metazoa; phylum Chordata; class Amphibia; order Anura; family Hylidae; genus Hyla; species Hyla sarda. The sequence continues at coordinate 216,032,694 of NC_079194.1, forward strand.
AAACAGTAAACCTCTACACACTTATCAACTCTGGTCACAGACACCCCCACCTGGCACACCAAGGGTTATTCCTTAAACTTTTTAAACAGCACAAGTAATAAAGTTCATCAATGGCGTTAAAATATACGGGACTGAGAAAAAAGGTGTTACTGGTGATGGCAGGTGTGTCAGGAAGGGGTCAACTTAATAATGTAGATATAATGGTTTAGTATAAAATATCAGGGATTTATTTCTGTGGAACTTGTGATTTGAAAAAGAAAGAATAGGAGAGAACTAATGATTAATATGTTCCCAATAGACATGCAAATTGCAAAGCAGAAGAAAGAATAAGGGCATCAAACAAAAGGTGCCTATTCAAAAGACAAATGATAAAAAAGGCATCACTTTATTGAATAACCACGATTGAAAACTAAAAATCTGTACAAAGAGGTAAAAAAAAAACTCCAAAAACATTTGGTGAATTATGATCAATTACTCATTTATCTTTTGGATTTGCACTTCTGTTTAATGCCCTTTTATCTTCTGCTTTGCATTTTTAATATAAAGTGATTCACTTGCATAAATAAGGGAGGAATAAAAGGAATTAAGTTAATAACAGAAGTTTCTAAAAACGGAGTGAACATTCCCAAAAAAAAAAAAAAAGAGAGAGAGAAAGGGAGCGCTTACACAGTTAATTAAGAGATTATGGATCTATTCTCCAATAGTTAGTTTTTCACTTTTTAGTTTTTTTGCAGCAGATTTACTTACCAAAAATTCTTACTCTTTAACACATATGGGGAAGTTAAACGTTGCACATTTTTCGGAAAAGTCACACAGTAAGGAAGGGTTGGCTGGAAACAGAAGCAATATAAGGACCCCCCAGGCTCATCACTGTGGAGCAGTCTATATTATGACAGACAGCTTACATTCTGTGCATCATATTTATTAAGCTGCTGCATCAAAGGGGCTAGGCTTAAGATGCTATACTGTGCACCAAAATTGCATCGGAATTCTGACACTAGATTCTGGTGCAGTTTAAGTTTAAACAAAAAAATAAGATAAATCTGGCATATTCTTCAACTGTGTAGTCTAAGTTTACACTGGGCCATTATACCATTCCTTTTTCATGCCCTGATAGGATGGGGATAAGATGTCTAATCGCGGCTGTCACGCCCCCTCCCATAGACATGAATGGAAGGGGCGCGGCATCACAAAATCCAAGGATATACACGTTTCAAGATGACTGTCTCATTCCTCGGTAGCCATAGAAATGTTTATCCATTTTTATGGCTACTGAGGAATGAGACAGTCGTCTTTAAACACGTATAGCCTTGTATTTTAACCAACTATTTATTACTACCACCTTTATATGACTTTTATAGCTCGTTTTTAGTCTGGGCAGCGCTGCAATACCCCATTTATTGGACCACTGCTGATCACGCACACGATCCTCTTTCCTCCAAAACATGAGGACGCCAGGGATTGCAGTTTATCTATCACCTTGCTACATCAACCTCAATTTGCCGGACGCTCTCCGTGCCAGCCTGCACACTGCCAGGATTATCCACTCTACCGAGACTGCATATCTGTACAGAGGCCGGACGCCACTCCGTGCCAACGCCGATACCTGCCCTCACTCTGAGACTGCTACTCTCGAGGATGCCACTCCATGCCAACGCCGTAACCTGCCCTCACTCTGAGACTGCTACTCTCAAGGACGCCACTCCATGCCAACGCCGTTACCTGCCCTCACTCTGAGACTGCTAATCTCGAGGACGCCCCTCCATGACAACGCCGTAACCTGCCCTCACTCTGAGACTGCTACTCTCGAGGATGCCACTCCATGCCAACGCCGTAACCTGCCCTCACTCTGAGACTGCTTATCTCGAGGACGCCCCTCCATGCCAACGCCGTTACCTGCCCTCACTCTGAGACTGCTACTCTCGAGGACGCCGGCTGCATACTGTCAGTAAGTAAACCATATCCCGGCTCACAGATACCATCTAATACTATTGAATATGCCAAGTACATTGCAATCTACCGCTCCCTGTACTTATTGCACTGCAATTTATCGCTCCCTGAACTGTGATATCTTATCATTGAACTTTCTCATATACAGACATTCATAGTTTTTTCTATATATATGGCCATTTTCAGGCCATTTTTATATACTCATTATTTAGGTGGTTGTTCTATTCTCATGTTTTTTCTATGCTAACTTATGGTGCAAGGACCCTGCCCAGATGTGAGGTGTGATATTTAATAAATATTGTTCATTTTATTCTTAACTTTGATTCAGGTTTTCTATATTTTTACTGACTATATTTACCACAATATTATTATTATTATTATTATTAATAATAATAAGCAATTTTTTTAAATTTTTTCAAATTTCTTCTCGTTTTTTTTCCCTTCTTTATTTCTCTCTATCTCGCTTCTTTTCTCTACTATCCTTTGAAGACTGGTCATATAATATTTATTATATACCATATTTTTCGCCGTATAAGACGCACTTTTTCTTCCCCAAAACTGGGGGGAAAAAGTTGGTGCGTCTTATATGGTGAATACACCCCTATCGCGGCGGTCCCTGCGGCCATCAACGGCCAGGACCCGCGGCTAATACAGGACATCACCGTTCGCGGTGATGCCCTGTATTAACCCTTCAGACGCAGCGATCAAAGCTGACCACCACGTCTGAAGGGAAAGTGACACTAACCCGGCTGTTCAGTCGGGCAGTTCGGGACTGCCGCGATTTCACCGCGGCGGTCCAGAACAGCCCGACTGAATAGCCGGGTTAGTGCTTACAGGACACCGGGAGGGACCTTACCTGCCTCCTCAGTGTCTTCTCCGTTCAGGGATCCCCTGTATGGCCGGCGCTCTCCTTCCTCGTCATCACGTCGTCGCGTACGTGCGTCGGCGTGCGTAACGACGTAATGGCGGCGACGGAGAGCAAGGATACCCGGCCGGCAGCAGAGATGTTCCGGAGCGACGGGGACACGACGACAGCGAAGGAGCGACATCCAGGGCAGCGGTGATGGGTCCGGAGTGGCGGGGACACGTGAGTATTACCTCCTATGCAGTGGTCTTCAATCTGCGGACCTCCAGATGTTGCAAAACTACAACTCCCAGCATGCCCGGACAGCCGGGAGTTGTAGTTTTGCAACATCTGGAGGTCCGCAGGTTGAAGACCACTATTGGGTTCAAAATCTTTATTTTTTTAGATTTTGCACCTATAAATTGGGTGCGTCTTATACGCCGGTGCGTCCTATAGGACGAAAAATACGGTACATATTTTCCATTTAACAAGGTCATTTTGTGATTTAGACCAATCCAGTTAACCTCAGGATAGCTTACCTGAGTGAGCCGCACATACCCCATAGATTTCTGATAAATTGTTATTGCCAACAAAGGCTGAATTTGTCTTCTTCAGTGACCACTGCGGGGAAAATGTGGTAATGCATCTTGCCATTTCATTTCTTTCTATTGAAGCCTAACTTTATAGGGGCTTTCTGTTCAGAGTAACAAAGAGGTGATCCCAAATAAGAGACTCCTGCACTAACATCTGTAGCATCAACAGACTGTATTGACAGGGGTTGTGCATTAAAGAGTCCTATCCTATTAAAAAATAAAAAATAAAAAAAACATATCTAGACCACCTGCCCTGCAGCGATGTCCCGTCCAGAGCTTCAGTGATCTGCAGTATAACACATGAGCCCGAGTGTTTTCTTGGCCCGCCAGTCACGCTGCCGCTAAGAAAGGCGATCACTGCGGAGGATCAGAGCAGGACACCAGAGCTTAAGATGTAAGTAAAGGTCTATTTTGTCACATTCCACACAATGGGCATACTTTTACCCCCCCCCCCCCCCCCCACCCAGCTGCTAAATAACCCCTTTAAGTGTATTGCAGAGAAATACATTTAACAATACTTTTCAATCCTGGGTATACACCTGTTGTGACGCACAGGTGTATGGCGGGACCATGGGTGTAGCAGTTAGAGTGGTGGGATCAGATGGTATTAACCCCGGGGGCAAGATGTTGTTAACCCCTAGTGTTCGTGACGCCAATGTAGTTTTAGGGTTCCGGAACACCACACGCCCGGTTTCTCCGCTAACCCAGTTGCTAGTAGTGAAATGAGAGTCCACAACCAGTTATGGTCAAATGGAGGCTTTACTGAGTATAAGACAGATGGAATTATCTTCACAGCTAAGGCCAGATTTCCCAGAGAGGCGGCCAGGACCCAGAAGGACCTCGCAGTTTGCTGGACCAATATACTTGTAATTAACTTGACTCGAGATTGGACTTGACTTGACTATATGCAGGACTTGACTAGTTTTGGTGACAGCAGACATAGACTTGAGACATACTAGAATGACTCTAGCTTTTGGGGTCTTCCAAATGCGGATCACTTGCACTGAGCTCTCTGGTGGTTGCTGTGCTCAGTCAGGTAGCAGGTAGTAAGAGCTAAGAGCGTGAATTGTAATGGCCACCCCTTTATATAGTGGGGGCTGGACTAAAGCCCATTGGTCAAGCTGTGGGTCATAGGTTAAGCTGGTGCTCTCTGGGAGAACATGTGACAACAAATCATGTGACTGCATAATATAACATGTGACAGACTCACACAGGTCCTTTGTACCTCCCACAGGTCCTTTGTACTACCTATACATAAGGATACTGTCTAGGCATTAAAGTAATATCCATAACTTTCTGGAAACAACAGGGGGAGACCTTGCAGGGGAGCCCCCAGGTCACTGAGGGTCTCAACCTGACAGGGCTTAAGGACATTACACACCTGTTCATTCTTTCGGTGGAATTACGCGGGCACTGCATTACCGTCAAATTGTGTTGGTGCAGATCTGGCAGACGCCAGATGGAATCTCTGAGCGAAAATCCATGAGCGGAGATTCCTCAGTGTGAACATACCCTTAGCCACCTGACAACTCTCAAGTGAATGGTAGCGGGCACACTTTTACAGGGACACTACACAAACATGCAGTTAGGCTATTCACTACTAAAACAAGAAAGCTAAATATAAACTAATCTTCAGACATTTGCAGAGTGGTTTCTAAGGCCCCTTTCACACTGGCAGTATGCCCCATCAAATACTGCCATCAAACTCCCTTAAAAAATTTTTTTTGCAATTTGACGGCCGCAATTTGACGGGTCATAACAGCCGTCGGGCGCCGTTTTTTTCGGAAAGAATTGCTGAAGAAAAAGACGGTGCAAGCACTATTTTTTCACCTGCTTTTCTCAATCCTAAAATATCGGGCTTCACACTGCCAGAGACAACCCATGGGCCCCATACGTCGAAATACTTCAGGACATCCTTTTTGTTGAAAAATCGCTTGTCCATTAGCTATCACTATATATTTCTTAGGTTCTTTCAGATGGATACTGCTATTGTTTTATGTGGGAAGAATAAAGTCTCTGTTGCAAATATGTGTGGTGTGTTATCTATTCCTCATCTAATACACCAAATATAGCAATTTTGGGGTCATAGACAAATGGAGTCATTAGCACGGATGACAGAAAAGCAGATATACCAGTCCAAAATTTTGCGATAAATGAAGAATCTCAGTTCAGATGCCATTTGCCTTCAAGGCAGGCTGAAGTAGGTAGTAACCACATTAGCTTACTAATAATAGCAGGGGGAACTGATAGATGGGAACTCATTATTTCATTCCAGTCTTCAAATGACAAGTCTGAAAAAATGGATTCTCTGTCTAGGACGGGCTGGTAGGAGATTGCATGTTTGAGTCAGGGCCGGCCTGGGACAAAAAAGCAGCCCTTGAACACAAACCCCACCAACCCACATACAATTCCCCACCCGATATCACAAAATAATTGTGTGGAAATGTCACTAAATGTCTCTATTGTAGACCAGGCCTTAGTCTTACATTTCCAGGCGGAATAACAAAGGAAGAGCAGAGAGTTTTGATTAATCTGGGTCTCTTGAGTGAAAAGGTTTGGTGGGTTTGGGACCCAGTGCTCTATGTATTCTATCAAACATTTCAAGGTTTGCAGCAGGTAAGCAAATAGATTTTGGGCTGCAGCTTCCAATTTTGGACCTGGGACTAATTTTGGGGACTCCTCATACAGAAAGATTTTTTTTCCCTCCTACAATGATTCTCTAGGTTCATCTAGATGGGTGGTAAGGTCACAATATAGACAGAATGTTCTAGAAGAAATGTGTTTTGGTCTTCAAGATTAGTCCTAGATCTCCTGACAACTCTCAATACTCTGGCCCAAATGTACCATGTTCTGGCAGCCTTGCTCTCTTTTCGCCCTGTGTACTTTTGAAAGACAAGCAATCTATGATTTATTTTCCATATTGGCGGGGATCGCTTTTAGAGGAGCCTCCCAGGCCAAGCTGCTATATCTTCATTATCATGATCTGAGAATTCTGTATCTGACGGAGTATACTGGTGTTTATATTAGAAAAGTTAGGAGAGTTTGGAGGTCCATTAGGAAATGACTGCTCCTCGCTGTTGTCCATGCGCCATTTTGAAGGTCTCTGTTCACTGAAGTAGCACTGAGCTAGAGTGGAAGAAGAAGCATTGAATGTCTGGGTGTTCAGTTTGCAGAGGCAGCGGCAACGATCAGGGCTTTGTTTTTTAGTGTGTTCTAGACATGGTCAGAGCTGGAAAGGGAGTTGAGTAAGCTGTATGGGCAGAAAAGTTGTCAGAGCTTAGCAGACATGCTGTTTACCATGGCACTGACAAACCAGACCCCCCCACCCCCCCCCACAGCCATGACATTATTTATTATTTTGACTTTTTTAATTTTTACCTTTATTATGCGGTAAATAGAAAAAAAATATTTACCGATCACGTATTCAGCCATTGTTTTTCAATAGCTTTCCAAAAAAAAAAATTTTTTCTTAATTTTGTGATTTTATTATATAGCAACATGCCAGCACATTATTTTTGCAAGGGCATGTTCACAAGGACAAAATCAGTGTTCCTCAAGAATCAAGCTGGTTTATCTTGAAAACCACCCACCACTGATTTTAATCGAAGCTTTGCACTCCAAAATAAAATAATAAAATAAAATAAAACCACACTGATAAGAAGCTGTTTTTGGAGCATTTTTTTCTAGACTGATTTTATACACTTGCTTTTTGTCTGGGTGAACAAGCCCTGAAAATATTTTCAAGTTATTTATTTTTTATTTTTTTAAATCAGCAAAAATTTTCTCATAGACAACAGTGGAGCCTGTGATCACCGTTAGACTTTCTGTCTTTCATACAGAAGGTCTCGAGTTTAAAGGGGTTATCCAGGAAAAAACTCTTTTTTATATATGAACTGGCTACAGAAAGTTATACAGATTTGTAAATTACTTCTATTAAAAAATCTTAATCCTTTCAGTACTTTTTAGCTGCTGAAGTTGAGTTGTTCTTTTCTGTCTAAGTGCTCTCTGATGACACGTGTCTCGGAAACTGTCCAAAGTAGAAGCAAATCCCCATAGCAAACCTATTCTACTCTATGCAGTTCCCGAGACAAGCAGAGATGTCAGCAGAGAGCACTGTTGCCTGACAGAAAAGAACATGTCAACTTCAGAAGCTGATAATTATTGGAAGGATTAAGATTTTTTTATAGAAGTAATTTACAAATCTGCTTAACTTTCTGGAGCCAGTAAATATATATATATATATATATATATATATATATATATAAAATTTTTTTTTCCTGGAATACTCCTTTAAGACTCTGCAAAGACCAGGTAAAAGACTCTGGCCTCTCCAACCAACGTCCTGTGTTGAATGGAGCAGGGTGGCTTCTCAAGAATGTTAGTGAAAAAGCACCAAACCCAACCATCATGTTAGATTGTACTCAAATATGTAGGTCTGTTTGGGCAATGCATGCCAATTTATTTTTATTTTTTTCCCTAGGACATGTCAAAAGTTTTTTTTCAGTCTGGATGTGAGTGTTCAGACCCTGACTAATGACAAGAACAAGTGGGGAGTGAAGTACACAGCCACACACTCCTTTCCCCACTTTCTGTCTATACAACCTGGATGATAAAACCTGTTCATATGTCTTTACAAATGTTTTTTTTTTTTAAATCTGACAGTCAAGGGCATGTGCCCATTCCCTCCAGGGACAGGTGCACTCTACTACTATAAAAACACCAGTACAGTGGTCCCTCAACATACGATGGTAATCCGTTCCAAATGGACCATCGTTTGTTGAAACCATCGTATGTTGAGGGATCAGTGCAATGTAAAGTATAGGACAGTGGTCTACAACCTGCGGACCCCCAGATGTTGCAAAACTACAACACCCAGCATGCCCGGACAGACCACTGGTTTAGGAAGTTGTACTCACCTGTCCCCGCCGCTCCGGACCGTCACCGCTCGTCACCGCTGCCCTGGATGTCGCTGTCCATCACTGTCGCCGCGTCCCCGAGGTGTCCCCCATGCTACGGCAAGGCCTCTGCTTCCCCGGCATCCGCGCTCTCCTATTGGATGACAGGATGGCGCGCGCAGCGACGTGATGACGATGATGGAGAGTGCCGATGATGCAGGGGATCCCGAAGAGGACGCGCCGGAGCCCCGAGGACAGGTAAGTGATTGTAAGCGGACCACACGTGGCACCGTAAATGGCTATCTGGCGGCAGCTGAAGCAGTCTGCGCTGTTGGATAGATGTTTATGCGATGGCCCCGACATACAAAAGCATCGTATGTTGATGCTGCCTTCAATGCGATGGCCTCTGAGAGGTCATCGCATGTAGAAATTATCGTATGTCAGGGCCATCATAGGTCGAGGGGTCACTGTATAGCCAAAAATGCTGCCATACAGTGCCATATAGTGGTCAGATACTAGTTATACATAGGTATTCTGCAGAGTATCACCGCAAAGATGACTAGAAGTGACAACTGATCAGACTCAGGGACTCACAAGTTATGTATTCTGTAAATGGAATTGTACCTAGTCTTCTCCATTTGGCCCACACTGCCATGACAACTTCACCTACAGCCTACCCATGGTATAGCATCAGATTCTGTGTCTGTGCAAAAAATATTCATGAGCTAAACTATTTAACATTGTGCGGGTTGTAGATTCGGATACCACACGGAAATGAACGCTCATGTGAATAAGCTCTTAGGTAACTGTAAATCATTTTTTCTATAATAACAATGTGATACGTAAAAGATTCAGCAGACTTTCCAGCATTGAAGTCCTTCCTGAGAGTATATAGGACAGATAAAAGTTAATGGGATTCTGAGTGAAGAGCCCTCCATAAGGAGCAGATAATAGGTTCCTGTCTGTAAGTGGAGGAACTAGGAAGATAACAGCTCTACTCTGGACATTAATTTCCATCGCCACCGCAATGCATCCGTCTGCTCGAGAAGTCACCAAACACCCTTTTATTCCGGAATCCACGCACTTAAACCATCTGAAGCTTCTTAGATGCTGTTGAGATACCTTGTTCAAAAGTTATTGCCAGATAATATCTCAGACTTTTGTCTGCCTGTTGTACTTTAGCCACATAAGCAGTGTCTTTTATTTTTTTTTAACAAAATGCTGCCATTTTGCTTTAACTTAAGCAACTTTCATCAATAACAATACAGATAGGTGCTCTTTTATCAAATGGTCACAGTATGGAGGAAACGGGTACCATGTAGGTACCTAAAAGCAATCTGTCAGCTTTTGTTTTCTGCTAAGAGCTGCAGGTAGGATAGCTCTTCAAGTATAAAGCAAACTGGACCTTTCCTGGAGGTGATGGTGGTTGCAAAATCTCCATTTATTTTTTTGCCATCAGCCAAGTGTCAAGGATACGGGGCAGAGCTCCTCAGAGCTTCTCAACAGCCAGTCATGACTCCTCACTCGCCCTCATCTCCCGGCCCCTTCTTGACTCATGTGCAGGGCTCTCTACGTCAATCAGGGGAGGTCTACCACCAGGGGAAGGAAACCACCATCAGATCCAGAAAAAGGTATCCAATGGTGTCAAACACAGCTGACAAATTCCCTTTAAGCCTTATGCACATGGGACTCTCTATAAAGACTCTCAGTATTGTAGAACTCTGATCTCATATCTCCTTTTTTTTCTGTCAGATTTCAGATAAATCTGATGGAAAACAAACTGTGATGACATACTTCAACATTAACCCCTTAAGGACATGCGCTGTAAATGTATGGCGCTGCTAAGTAGTAGCACAGCACCGTACATTTACGGTGCTGCTTTCCAGGATCACTTTGTCTCCGGACGCGGTGATTGGAACGGGACAACTGCTGATATCTATCGGCAGCCATCCCGGAATATCGCCCAGGGGGGTCCTGAGACACCCCCCCCCCCCCCCCATGCCTTGCGACTTTTCCGGGTCAATCGGGTCTCTGGTGACCTGGAAAAAAGTGGTGAATGGGGCAGTCCGAGACAGCCCCATTCACCATTACCCAGCAGGAGTGAGGTGGCACGGCTGCCGCCTCACGATCACATGATTGATTGGTCGGAACGACCGACCAATCACGACCCTGCTTGGCCGGCGATCGGTGCGGCGTAGATGGTGGCGATCGGGGCCGCCGGGGGTCTCCTACCTTGGTCGGGTCCTGCGGGGGTCTCCTGCCTTGGCCGGGTCCGGTGGGGGTCCCCTCGGGATCGGTGGTGGTGACAGGAGCAGCAGGATCGGCGGCAGCGGTGGTCCTGGCGGCAGGATACAGCAGGAGGTGAGGCCTGCTGTTGCCTAGCAAAAACTCGCAGCATGCACAGCCAAAGGGCATGCTGGGAGTTGTAGTTTTGCAACAGCTGGATTTCCAACTACAACTCCCAGCATGCCCTTTGGTAGTCTGTAAATGCTGGGGGTTGTAGTTATGCAACAGCTGGAGGCGCATTTTTTCTATGAAAAAGTGTACATCCAGCTGTTGCATAACTACAACTCCCAACATGCACAGACTACCAAAGGGCATGCTGGGAGTTGTAGCAGTGTGCCACCAACTGTTGCAAAACTACAACTCTCAGCATGCCCTTCGACTGTCAATGCATGCTGATTGTTGCAGTTTTGCAACAGCTGTAGACACAGTGGTTGTAAAACCGAGTTTGTTATCTAACTCAGTGTTTTGCAACCACTGTGCCTCCAGCTGTTGCAAAAATACAACTCCCAGCATGCACTGAGAGACTGTACATGCTGGGAGTTCTATTTTTGCAACAGCTGGAGGCACACTGGTTGCGAAACACTGAGTTAAGTAACAAACTCTCAGTGTTTCCCAACCAATGTGCCTCCAGCTGTTGCATAACTACAACTCCCAGCATGTATGGTCTGTCATTGCATGCTGGGAGTTGTAGTTTTGCAACAGCTGGAGGTTCCCCCCCCAACCCCCATGTGAATGTACAGGGTATATTCACACGGGCGGGTTTACAGCGAGTTCTGCTGCAGCTCAAACTCCCAGCAAGAAACTCACTATAAACCCGACTGTGTGAATGTACCCTAAAAACACTACACTACACCTACACAAAATAAAAAGTAAAACACTACATACCCCTACACAGTCCCCCCCCCCCCCCCCCCAATAAAAAAGAAAAAGTCTTGTATGGCACTGTTTCCAAAACGGAGCCTCCAGCTGTTGAAAAACAATAACTCACAGTTTTGCTGGACAGCCACTGACTGTCAAGGTATGATGGGAGTTTTGCAATAGCTGGAGGCACCCTGTTTGGGGTCTACACCAGCATGTTAGTGTAAAAAAAATATATATATATTTTTACACTAACATGCTGGTGTTGCCCCATACTTTTAATTTTCACAAGCGGTAAAAGGGAAAAAAAGACCTCCAAAATTTGTAACGCAATTTCTCCTGAGTACAGAAATACCCCATATGTGGGTGTAAAGTGCTCTGCGGGCGCACAACATGGCTCAGAAGTGAGAGCGTGCCATGTACATTTGAGGTCTAAATTGGTGATTTGCACAGGGGTGGCTGATTTTACAGCGGTACTGACATAAACGCAAAACAATAAATACCCAGATGTGACCCCATTTTGGAAACTACACCCCTCACAGAATGCAACAAGGGGTATAGTGAGCTTTAACACCCACAGGTGTTTGCCAAATTTCCGTTAAAGTTGGATGTGAAAATAAAAAAAAATAAAAAATTTCCACTAAAATGCTGGTGTTACCCTACATTTTTCATTTTCACAAGGGAGAATAGGAAGAAGTGATGGAGCGCCATTGGGCTTCTGGAGAGAGAATGTTTCCGAAATTGAAGGCCACGTGTTTACAAAGCCCCCATAGTGCCAGAACAGTGGACCCCCCCCCACACATTTGACCCCATTTTGGAAACTACACCCCTCACGGAATGTAATAAGGGATACAGTGAGCATTTACACGCCACAGGTGTCTGACAGATTTTTGGAACAGTGGTACGTGAAAATGAAAAATGTAAATTTTCATTTGCACAGCCCACTCTTCCAAAGATCTGTTAAACAGCAGTGGGGTGTAAATGTTCACTGCACCCCTTATTAAATTCTGTGAAGGGTGTAATTTCCAAAATGGGGTCACATGTGGGGGGGTCCACTGTTCTGGCACCACGGGGGCTTTGTAAACGCACATGGCCCCTGACTTCTTTTCCAACCCAATTCTCTCACCAAAAGCTCAATGGCGCTCCTTCTCTTCTGAGCATTGTAGTTCGCCCGCAGAGCACTTTACATCCACACATGGGGTATTTCCATACTCAGAAGAAATTGGGTTACAAATTTTGGGAGGCTTTTTCTCCAATTACCCCTTGTGAAAAGGAAAAATTTGGGGTAAAACCAGCATTTTTGTGAAAAAAAATCAAATTTTTCATTTTCATGCCCAACTTTAGCGGAAGTTTGTCAAGCCCCTGTGGGATGTTAAGGCTCATGGTACCCCTTGTTACGTTCCTTGAGGGGTGTAGTTTCCAAAATAGTATGCCATGGTGTTTTTAAATTTTTTTTTGCTGTTTTGGCACCATAGGGGCTTCCTAAATGCGACATGCCGCCCAAAAACCATTTCAGCTAAATTTGCTTTCCAAAAGCCAAATGTGACTTCTTCTATTCTGAGCATTGTAGTATGCCCGTAGTGCACTTGACGTCCACACATGGGGTATTTCCATACTCAGAAGAGATGGGGTTACAACTTTTGGGAGCATTTTCTCCTATTAACCCTTGTTAAAATTTAAAATTTGGGGGAAAACCATCATTTTAGGAAAAAAAAATGAATTTACACATCCAACTTTAACGAAAAGTCTTCAAACACCTGTGGGGTGTTAAGGCTCAGCGGACCCCTTTTTACACTGCTTGAGGGGTGTAGTTTCCAAAATAGTATGCCATGGTGTTTTTTTTTTTGCTGTTCTGGCACCATAAGGGCTTCCTAAATGTGACATGCCCCCAAAAAGCCATTTCAGAAAAACTCACTCTCCAAAATCCCATTGTCGCTCCTTCCCTTCTGAGGCCTCTAGTGCACCCACAGAGCACTTGACATCCACATATGTGGTATTTCCTTACTCGAGAGAAATTGGGTTACAAATTTTGGGGGCTTTTTCTCCTTTTACCCCATGCGAGTGTAAAAAATGAAGATTTTGAATTTTCTCCTTTACCTTGCTGCAATTCCTGTGAAACACCTAAAGGGTTAACACACTTTCTGAATGTCATTTTGAATACTTTGGGGGTGCAGTTTTTATAATGAGGTAATTTATGGGGTATTTCTAATATGAATACCCTTCAAATCCACTTCAAAACTGAACTGGTCCCTGAAAAAATTCTGATTTTGAAAATTTTGTGAAAAATTTGAAAATTGCTGCTGAACTTTGAAGCCCTCTGATGTCTTCCAAAAGTAAAAACATGTCAACTTTATGATGCAAATATAAAGTAGACATATTGTATATGTGAATCAATATATCATGTATTTGGAATATCCATTTTCCTTATAAGCAGAGAGTTTCAAAGTTAGAAAAATTCAAAATTTTCTAAACTTTCATGAAATTTGGGTATTTTTCACCAAGAAAGGATGCAAGTAACGACGAAAATTTACCACTGTGTTAAAGCCGAATATGTCATGAAAAAACAATCTCGTAATCAGAATAATCGGTAAAAGCATCCCAGAGTTATTAATGCATAAAGTGACAGTGGTCAGATGTGCAAAAAAGGGCTCAGTCCTTAAGGTGAAAAAGGGCTCAGTCCTTAAGGGGTTAAAGGGGTACTTCAGTGGAAAACTATTTATTTTTTTAAATCAACTGGTGCCAGAAAGTTAAACAGATTTGTAAATTACTTGCTGTATGCTCCAGAGGAGGTTCTTTTTCTTTTTGAATTTCCTTTTTGTCTGACCACAGTGCTCTCTGCTGACACCTCTGTCCGTGTCTGGAACTGCCCAGAGCAGGAGGAAATCCCCATAGAAAACCTCTCCTGCTCTGGACAGTTCCTGACACAGACAGAGGTGTCAGCAGAAAGAACCTGTGGTCAGACAGGAAAGAAATTCAAAAATAAAAGAACTTCATTTGGAGCATACAGTAGCTGATGAAGTACTGGAGGGATCAAGATTTTTAAATAGAAGTAATTAACAAACCGGTTTTACTTTCTGCCACCAGGTGATTAAAAAATAAAAAAAAATAAAAAGTGTTTTCCACTGGAGTACCCCTTTAAAGGCATGTTAAACATGCTCTATGCAATATACCCTTTTTTGTTAAATCTCTTTGGTTAGAGAGTAGGCTTTTCTGTACAGCCCAAAATAAGCATACAAATGCATCTAAATGGCATATACATCTTAATGATACATTTGGCATGTACGCCAGGAACCACCCTTATGCATAAGTCAAGTGTAGGCTATTTATATAATGTAATCATTTTAGTGGTCTTTTTAATAGATTTTACTGTATTCAGATCATAGGACTAAAATTTGCCAAACTTGCAAAGTTATCTTCTATAGGAGAGGGGATATAGATCTGACCCCCCCCCCCATGATCTTGAGGATGGGGACTCAAGTCTCAATGCTGTTCCATAAATTCTCCATGGAGCCACAGATATAGCCAAACACTGTACTCTACTATCCTCTGCAGCTCCCATAGGGAATGAATGGAATTGTAACACGTATGTGGGTCCTACTGCTCCATTCTGATGGGAGACCCGGGCCCCTGTTTTTGAGATTTGGGTCACAGCAGTCAGACCGCTTGCGATAAGATAGATATCATCTGTCCTATGGATAGGCGACACATTTTATCTTGGATAACATCTCTATTTCTATGCAGATCGTATCCACTACATGTGAATATGTGTGTATTGTACAGCATTGCATTGTACAGTACTGAACAGATTGCTGAGAACTTTTGGCTTCATGTGCTGTTGCCTTCACTTCACTGCACTATGTTTAGTAAAGAGCTAAGTGAGGTGTCCTGTCCCTTTTGTCTAGAGTCCCCTCAGCCAGAGTCCCTCCATGATAATGGGCTCTCCTGGAGGGCTAACCCCTAGTCACCTCTTAATGTTATATTTAATGTATATATTTATATATTTAATTCATACAGGAATACCTCTGTATAGGACCTTAGAGGTTACGTGCCTTTAATTAATTGTATTATGGTTCAAGGACCTTTGGGTCATGTGATATACCCAGAGTTCCAGAGGCCAAAACTGACAGGTTCTGCTGACCAATGAGCTTTGTCCCGCCCTCTTAGCATATAAGGGGCTGCTTCCACTTAACTCTCTCTCTTGTTCCTGGTACTTAAAGAAAGCACAATCATCTTAACACAATCATCAATTCAAGCTAGGTGAAGCCTTATCTTCCGCAGCCACTAAACCGTGAGTCATCCAGCTCAAAACTACTAAAATCCTGTGTGACTACTGCAACTCAATTGTATTCAAATCAGTAGCACAGTGGCTAGCAAACCAAAGCTCATTGTATTCAGAAGCAAGCCTGTGAGGAGCCTGAACTACGGTCCTCTATATAAAGACTGTTTCGTTAACTGCAGTTGCATAAAATATGCAGTAAAGTTTATTCTGGTTTTATCAAATATCTGCTGTGGACATTCAATTATTTCTCCCTACTGTTTCTGGCACAGATGGCGGTAGGACCATTTATCTGAGGAAACCGCATCCTGGCGTCACGACAACATAGGGTTAATACCAGCATACCCTACACTATTTCCTGCACCACCTAGTCACCACATGCTCTTTTGACATCACGAACAGGATACGGTTAATACCAGCATACCCTACACTATTACCTGCCCCACCTAGTCACCACATGCTCTTTTGGCGTCACGAACAGAATACGGTTAATACCAGCATACCCTACACTATTACCTGCACCACCTAGTCACCACATAAGCCATAACCCCAAGTCTAATATAATATATGCATCATTCTGTATAGGATGAATGTGAAACATAAGGAAACTGAAGAAAAAATCTTGAGAATAAAAAACTTAGAATTAAACTATATTCATCCTCGTAGACAACAGCTTCCTGTCCCTGCTCTACATCTAAAACTCCAATGATAGGACACACGATTGTACTGTACTTACAGTACTGTAAACACTGTGTTTCATTTTTATATCCCCCTATGTGAATTTCTGTATCACAGTTATATTGCAGATATGCTGCCAAAGGCTTCACTGCGCAAGGCAGAAGAACTCACGGGAACGGATTCCTTGAATTTAATTTGCTTTCTTTACTTTGGTGGATAGAAAAGGGCTGTTTTTAGAGCTTTGGGTTATTAAATGTCTCATATGGATTCATTCTACGCCGTTTCTATGGTAACCAATATATCGACATACCAGCAACCGTACCAATGAAACATCACAACACAGATACCTAGGAAGTTGTTGGGGCTATACTTGGCATCTACTGTATTCGGAACTACAGATGCCTTATGGATATTTTCAGCATGTGCCAGCATTTTTCTACCATCTAAAAACTAGAATTAAAGGGGTACTCTGCCCCTAGATATCTTATCCCCTATCTAAAGGATAGGGGATAAGATGTCTGATGGTGGGGGTCTCCTACAATCTCAGCTGTGGCGCCCCAGACATCCGGTGCATGGAACAACCTTTGCTCCGTGCCGGATGACTGGGGATGCGGGGCGGAGGCTTGTGACGTCACGGCCATGTCCCCTCAATGCAAGTCTATTGGAGGGGGCGTGACGCCCCCTCCCATAGACTTGCATTGAGGGGGCATGGCCATGACGTCATGAGCGGGGCACGACCGTGACATCACGAGCCTCAGGCGCTGCACCCGATGCTCTAAACGAACGCCGGGTGCAGCAGGGAGATCGTGCTGGATGCTGACTGGAAGCCTATTCCTTTACCATCTAAAAGTTACTCTGTTACTAAACAGCAGACCAAAGGGCACACAACATGTCATAGAACACTGCAGCTACAAACCAAGTTGTATTCAATTAGAAAAAATAGATTTTCCTGTAAGTGAGAATTGTTAATTTTCGCAGACATGACAGGAACCTTCCATTGACAGCTGGTGCGGAATTCAGCTCATCTATTAAACTGCATCAGATCAAGTAACAGAGGGCAGCGCCACAGCCTGAACCACTCAGTGAGATTAAACAGGACTCCCATGTGGACACCAAGAGTATGTATGGGACCTGTTATTAGTAAGCATGGATGACAGACAAATCATAGAAATCAGGTCATTTTCCTGCTGCTTCATCTGTGATCCTATTTTTAACCTGTGCAGAAATTTTAGATAGGAGTATTCAATAGGAGGTTTCCTCAACCCGGGGATTCCATGCCAACAGGTTACAGAAAGGAAAGCATGTCCTAAGATAGGGTTAGCCAGCCTTCGGCATTGCAGATGTTGTGAACTTCATCTCCCATGATGCTCTAATCCTGCCAAAGCATTCCAAAACATATGCAGTGCCAAAGGTGGTATGTGCCTGTCCTAGGATGACACTTTCACCCTGCACAGAGGATCACATATTTACAGTAGTTTTCTGTGATCCAAGCCACCCCAGGGTAATTCAACCCCACCATCTAAGTGGTGGTGAGACAGTATACTGGACCTAAAACCACAGTATACCACGATATTAGGTCTGCCCAGAAAACCGGATACGGGGCAAAAATGAGCTGACCAGAGTCACTATCTGAGTCCGGTCGGCTCATTCAAATGAATGCGATTGGGGCTGGGTCCAGGCCGGGCTGGGATACCGGAGAGCCTGCTTTTCACTCCCCCCAGTAGGATCAAGTCCCCCAATCAGGAAAATGTAGTGTGAAACCACTCTTACATTGCTTGTGGCAAATTTATTATGAGTTTTCAAAACTCAATGTCTGACAAAAAGGGCATTGTTTTGTTTGAATAACCCTTAAAAGAGGTAACAAAGGGATCTTTCTTATACTGCTGTTATTGAACCCCTGAGAATCCCTTCCATCTGTACAGTTATTTACCATTTTCTCCATATAAGTTGGAGGGACCAGAGCTGGGCTGTTTGACAGTAGTACACACAGGCTCTTCCTCCCATGGTTGACTTTTCTATCACAACAAGGTAGAAGAGTGGGTCAGCACTGCCTAATGTCCCACAACCTTGCACCTGTGTACCTGGAGATATCTCGAGGTGTGAAGCCAGTCAGGGCTCAGTGAAGGTCAGAAATGAGAAAGATAGCCAATGCAGGACTGGAAGATAGAAGGATCATGGCACTCGATATGCTGGAACAAGTATTCTTCTTTAATCTAACATGGGGATACACAGACATTGGTAGTGGAGACGGGAGGACAGGCCAACGACCGTTTCGCCGCACACCGCAGCTTCCACTGGAAGGTCCAGTGGAAGCCATGATGTGCGGCAAAACGGTCGTTGGCCTGTCCTCCTGTCTCCACTCCCAATGTCTGTGTATCCCCATGTTTGATTAAAAAAACAATACTTGTTCCAGCATATCGAGTGCCATGATCCTTCTATCTTCCAGTCCTGCGTTGGCTATTCTATCACAGCACCTACCCCTCCCTGCTATGCCATGATATAGTGCTAGTGAAAGTTCATTGACCAGGCTGGTACTGTGCTGGGATAATGATTTACACAATACTACTACAGATGGCAAGTGGGGGGATAAGGGGTTACTGATGCTCTAGGTTTGCAAGGTGTCATGGTAGCAAAATGCAAACAACATCAGCAGCACAAACCTGAGGAAAAACCTGCAGAAGTAGAGAGAAGTAGATTAGATACAGGAGGTGGCACTAACTTGTAGCAGCACAGCAAGGAAGTGGTTACAACACTGAACTGTTCTGCTGCTGAGAGATGAAGGCAGTCTCTATTTACCTTTCAGGGTCAGTTCAGATCCTCTGAAGAATGGACACAGCCTGCAGGAACATAGCCCAGGCACACTCCTCTCCTGCACACTGCCATGGGCAAGCCCCACTCCCATTCCCATCTTTTTGTGACTGTTATTAGAGACAAATTTTCCCTATCAATGGGCAGGAAGCAACAGATTGCAGTAAAGGTAGACAGATAGTGGCCTAGATTTCTGAGCTGCTTTTCTGGACTTAAGGAGTGATTTTAGGTAAATGATTTCCTAATATGGTATGTTTCAGAGGGAAGTTGTTTAAGATGGGTAACCATGTAGCAAAGCGGTGCCAACATTTAGATTCAAGGTACTGGCACACTTTAAATGGGCACTGTCATGAAAAATAATTTTTGATATGTTGTAGTACTCAAGTACTACAACATATCTCTAATATACTTTTATAAAAAAAAATGCTTTTAAAACATTTTAAAAGCAATTTGAAATTCGGCCACTAGGGGGCGCCCTCCTAGTGGCCGAATGCAGTGCGGAGTGACGTCACAGCAAAATTCCGACTGATTCCGGCAGGGCATCAGTAGAAATTTTGCGCAGGCGCAGTAACAGCCAGGGCTCCGCATCGGCTTCCCGCACTCGCCGACGGCCCTGCTGCAAGGTGCGGGCGGCGCGGGGGGTTGGCTGCTACAGCAAGGGGCGGGGAGTGCTGCTCTAAGGTACGGGGGGGATGGGGGGAGCTGCTGCAAGGTGCGGGGGGATGGGGGGCGCTGCTGCAAGGTACGAGCGGGATGAGGGGCGCTGCTGCAAGGTACGAGCGGGATGGGGGGCGCTGCTGCAAGGTACGAGCGGGATGGGGGGCGCTGCTGCAAGGTACGGGGGAGGATGGGGGGCGCTGCTGCAAGGTACGGGGGAGGATGGGGGGCGCTGCTGCAAGGTACGGGGGGGGGGGGGGGGGATGGGGGTTGTTTGGGTTTACTTACCGAGCGGCAGGAAGAGTCTCTCCCGCTCACTCCTTCCCCCATGAAACTCCTGTCCTGGGTGCCTCGAGTTGTTTTACCACTACAACTCCCAGCATGCCCTGACAGCCAATAGATGTCAGGGCATGCTGGGAGTTGTAGTGGTGAAACAGCTGGAGGCACCCTGTTGGGAGAACTAAGGGCGGAAGTCCCCCCCAGCAGGCATCAGTGACGTGGTGCCTGCTGGGGAAGTCTGCCTGGTAGTGAGCACACTACCAGGCAGACTAAATGCCATTTTAAAAATAGTAAAAAAAATAAATAAAGGCAGGGAGGGTGTTAGGGATAGAAGGGCAATAGGCAGGGACAGAAAAAAAAAATCATGATGGTGGGAGCTACCCTTTAAGCCAAACTACTAACAATATATTAAACGTCTGAAAATTTACAGAACATTAAATATTGGTATTCATACCAATTCGTATAATTCCTATTGCATACCCCCGTAGCCCAGGCAGCAGAATCAGGCAGTGCTGGTTCCATTTCAGATGTGTATCGAAGAATTTATGAATCCTTCACCATCTAACATTTTTTTTCATTCTCATAAAAAACAAAAAATGAATCTGAGATGCAATAATACTCACAATTTAATAGGTGACTAATTTGAAGCAATTCTATGGTAAATTTTAAGGGACATTTTTGCACAGAATATTTTGTGGTACTTTGTGGCCCAGGCCTGTGGCATCTGAGGGCCATCTTACATGGAGTAATTATCAGCCAAAAAGGCCAATATTTCCTTGTGTATAAGGGCAAAAGAACATACACTTGTACGCTTGCTGATCTAGTTGTTTTGACCTGTCAAAAAAAAACCATTGGCGGATGATCTCTTCCCTTGTAATAGGGGATATGTGGCAAAGGGATGCACAAACGTTCCTGCAATTTTTGTGTGGCCCTCCACATCCAAACAATACAAGAGTCCATAATACACACAAAATATCAAGACATCGGATACGATCAAGATGCATTTATGTTAGACATGATCTAACATGAATATAAAAAATTCAGATCTGTAAGAAAGCAGAAAGGGACCATATAAAGTAGCATCTTTCCAGAACCTAATGTCTAACGCTACCTTAGTAATCTCTTTAATAGAATGCTGGAGTAAAAGAAAGGAAGGCAATTGAAATAATGACCTTAAGCTGCAATAAGAGAATAAACACAGCCAGAGGCTAATGCTAGGTTCATGGACCCACCACACATCGCAGAATGATGAAAGCCCACATACTTCAGGGTGACAGATATGAATATTATGGAGGTATCAACTCAAGAAAGGTCTTCAAATAAAGAAAGTAGATGCAAAACATCTAGGGGCATGAAAAGGTTAACCACGGCGCTGTGCCTTTAAACCTGGAATAAATGTTTAATCAGAAATGATTAGAGGAATTATGTGGCATTTAATGAGGAGACGGGAGAATCCGCGCAGCTCAGATCCCTTTTGTTTGATTATGGTTGTGACTATAAATCAATGGAACATTTTTAGAAAGACCTGGGGTTTTATATTTATAAACCTCCAGCTGCCAGTAAAATGAAGACTATAGAGCAAGATAAATAGCAATGATTGAATGTAAAGCTTCATGCACATATGTGGGGTACATAGCATTCTGTATGCCTCCATATTATGGATCTAGTAAAGAAACATACTGCATCTGATGGAGCATGTCACAAATCATTGGTCTTTTTTCCACCATACTACCGTATATACTCGAGTATTAGCCATTCCGAATATAAGCACAGGCCCCTAATCTCACCCCAAAAACCTAGGAAAAGTTATTGACTCGGCTATAAGCCTAGGGTGGGAAATACATCTTCCCCCCATGTCATCATCCCCCCTGTCATCATCCAGACCCCCGTCATTAACACCCCCGTCATCATCCCCCCATCATTATCACCCTCATCCCCCTCATCATGATCCCCCTCATCATCATCACCATCACCCTCATCATCATCACCCCCATCATCATCACCAACTGTCATTATCACCCTGTCATCATCCCCCTTGTCATCATCCCCCTCGTCATCACCGCCTGTCAATCCCTTCGTCATCATCCAGACCTCCCTTTTATTTTCTACTCACCTCCCCAGTTGTTGCTTTCTCGGTGGGAAGGAAGGGTGAGCTGGTCTGGGCCATCCATCTTCGGCCATCTATGCTGCAGGGACCATCCGGTGGGGAGGGTTAGTCGTTCTGGGCTGTCCATCTTCACCGAGAGACCCTCTTCTCCGCTCTGGGCCGGCCAGGGACTAGTGACGTTGCGTTGACAACGACGCGCAGGGACGTCCCTGCGCGGTGACGTCAATGGAGCGTCACTAGTTCGGGGCCGGCCCGGAATGGAGAAAAGGGCTTCCCAGTGAAGATGGACAGCTTGGAACGACTAACCCTCCCCAGCGGATGGTCCCTGCGGCATAGATGGCCGAAGATGGATGGCCTGTCCCATCCCCTCACAGCTAAGCCAGAAGCGTTTTTTAAATAAAGGATACAGACCTCTAGGTATACAGATGTGGAGATGTGTAATCAGTATATGCATATAGATAATTGGGATAGTGAAAAAATACACATATACACATATCTATACACTATCCCAATTATCTATACACATATACTGATTACACATCTCCACATCTGTATACCTAGAGGTTTGTATCCTTTATTTAAATATTTTATCTTCTCCTTGACTCGTGGGGTTACGTGTATCACAGTAACCTCGGTATACAGCACATAGTGTGAGCCCCCCATTTCCTCTTTTTACAGAAGCGTTTTTTGTTCAATCGAGTATAAGCCGAGGGGGGGCGTTTAACTATAGAACATATAAATGATAATGGAGAGGTGATCACTAGGGATCAGGAAAAGGCAGAGCTACTGAATGGGTTCTGTATGAACAAAAGAAGATGGAGGAACTGATTGACGCAGGTTGGGCAAGTGCTGGTAACACATCATGTAATGTACTGAACTGGCTTAATGTAGATTTGGTCCAAGGTAATTTAAATAAGGTAGATGTAAGCAAAGCTTCAGGACCAGAGAGATTACAACCAAGAATTCTTAGAGAACTCAGTACAGTTATTTCTGGACCCTTGTTCATAATATTTAGAGATTCTCTGGTGTCTGGTACTGTGCCGAGGGACTGGCGCAAGGAGAATGTGGTACCAATCTTAAAAAAGGGCTCTAGGTCTTCCCCAGGTCTTCACAGGTTTCAAGGAGACTCTGTGTAAAGGTAAAGCTTTTTCAGATTGCCTGTCCGAATGATCACCTGCACACAGGATGTAATTGAGTGCTGTGTCCACCTTTTTAAACTGTAGAGCGGCAAGCTTAATGTCCATTGTGAGAAAATTATTTGAAGAGCTCATAAGGGACTACATACAGGAATACATAGGGGGAATAGTATTGTAAGTAATAGCCCCCATGGGTTTACTAAGAATAGAAGTTGTCAAATCAATGAAGATGTGAGTAGAATCCTTGACAGAGGGTGTGGATATAGGCCGGCATTTATCATTGTAGGTGTAAGTGAAGCATTTATCATTGTAGGTGTAAGTGAAGCATTTTTCTACACCTTTTTTTGTGTGCTGTGTAGGAGCACCAGATTTATTAAATGGTCACAGAGCATTTCATACATTTTGTGCAGGTCATATTTTTGAAATTTCTCTCTTCATATACACCAAAAAGCTAAGCTAAGTCTGGGCTGCTGTAATTTTAGAGACCTTTCAGTGGCTTTGCACCTTTTTTGCGCCTTTTCACAAAAAGGCACAGTTGATAAAACCCTTCCATGTCATGTGCATTGCCAAAATCAGTGGATTGCAACTCAAAATCACCAGAAATGTGTAAACCAAAAGGCGCAAAAAAGGCGCAAATAACCCTGCTTGTGCTTTTTTTGTACCTTTTCTAGACACAAAAAACAGTCTAAAGACAATGATATATGTCGGCCATAGTGTTTTTGGATTTTGATTAAGCATTTAACACTGTCCCCCTGACATAGACATCCAATTTAGGTCTTTAGGTTTAAAGTTTAGTTTATAACAAAATTGAAAACTGGTTTAACCCCTTAAGGACCCAGCCATTTTACACCTTAGGACCCGGCCATTTTTTGTACATCTGACCACTGTCACTTTAAACATTAATAACTCTGGAATGCTTTTAGTTATCATTCTGATTCCGAGATTGTTTTTTCGTGACATATTCTACTTTAACTTAGTGGTAAATTTTTTTGGTAACTTGTATCCTTTCTTGGTGAAAAATCCCAAAATTTGATGAAAAATTTGAAAATTTTGCATTTTTCTAACTTTGATGCTCTCTGCTTGTAATGAAAATGGATATTCCAAATATTATTATTTTTTTATTCACATATACAATATGTCTACTTTATATCTGCATCATAAAATTGACGAGTTTTTACTTTTGGAAGACACCAGAGGGCTTCAAAGTTCAGTAGCAATTTTCCAATTTTTCACAAAATTTCCAAAATCACAATTTTTCAGGGACCAGTTCAGGTTTGAAGTGAATTTGAAGGGTCTTCATCTTAGAAATACCCCACAAATGACCCCATTATAAAAACTGCAACCCCCAAAGTATTCAAAATGACATTCAGTCAGCATTTTAACCCTTTAGGTGTTTCACAGGAATAGCAGCAAAGTGAAGGAGAAAATTCACAATCTTAATTTTTTACACTCGCATGTTCTTGTAGACCCAATTTTTGAATTTTTACAAGGGGTAAAAGGAGAAAATGTATACTTATATTTGTAGCCCAATTGCTCTCGAGTAAGCACATACCTCATATGTCTATGTAAAGTGTTCGGCGGGCGCAGTAGAGGGCTCAGAAGGGAAGGAGCGACAAGGGGATTTTGGAGCGTACGTTTTTCTGAAATGGTTTTTGGGGGGCATGTTGCATTTAGGACGCCCCTATGGTGCCAGAACAGGAAAAAAAAAGCCCACATGGCATACCATTTTGGAAACTATACCCCTTGAGGAACGTAACAAGGAATAAAGTGAGCCTTAATACCCCACAGGTGTTTCACGACTTTTGCATATGTAAAAAAATTTTACAAAAATTTCAATAAAATGTGTCTTTCCCCCAAAATTTTTGCAAGGGTTAATAGCAGAAAATACCCCCCAAAATTTGTAACCCCATCTCTTCTGAGTTTGGAGGTACCCCATAAGTTGACCTGAAGCACACTATGGGCGAACTACAATGCTCAGAAGAGAAGGAGTCATATTTGGCTTTTTGAGAGCAAATTTTGCTCGGGGACATGTCGCATTTAGGAAGCCCTTATGGTGCCAGGACAGCAAAAAATACCCACATGCCATACCATTTTGGAAACTAGACCCCTTGAGGAACGTAACAAGGGGTACAGTGAGCATTTACCCCCCACTGGTGTCTGTCAGATCTTTGGAACAGTGGGCTGTACAAAATTTTTAATTTGCGCAAACCCACTGTTCCAAAGATCTGTCACACACCAGTGGGGTGTAAATTCTCACTGAACCCCTCATTACATTCCGTGAGGGGTGTAGTTTCCGAAATGGGGTCACATGTGTGGTTTTGTTTTTTTTGCGTTTGTCAAAACCACTGTAACAATCAGCCACCCCTGTGCAAATCACCTCAAATGAACATGGTGCACGCTTCCTTCTGGGCCTTGTTGTGCGCCCCCAGAGCACTTTGCGCCCACATATGGGGTATCTCCGTAGTCGGGAGAAATTGCATTACAAATTTTGGGGGTATTTTTTCCCTTTTACCTCTTGTCAAAATGAAAAGTATAGGGCAACATCAGCATGTTAGTGGCCCTAAACTGTTGCCTTGAAATACGACAGGGCTCCAAAGTGAGAGCGCCATGCGCATTTGAGGCCTGAATTAGGGATTTGCATAGGGGTGGACATAGGGGTATTCTACGCCAGTGATTCCCAAACAGGGTGCCTCCAGCTGTTGCAAAACTCCCAGCATGCTTGGACAGTCGATGGCTGTCCGGCAATACTGGGAGTTGTTGTTTTGCAACAGCTGGAGGCTCCATTTTGAAAACAGTGGCGTACCAGACGTTTTTCATTTTTATTGGGGAGGGGAGGGGGGCTGTGTAGGGGTATGTGTATATGTAGTGGTATATGTAGTGTTTTTTACTTTTTATTTTATTTTGTGTTAGTGTAGTGTAGTATAGTGTTTTTAGGGTACAGTCACACGGGCAGGGGGGGTTACAGCGATTTTCCCGCTGCGAGTTTGAGCGCAAACTTGCAGCCTGATACTCACTGTAAGCCCCTGCCCATGTGAATGTACCTGTTACGCCGAGCGCTCCGGGTCCCCGCTCCTCCCCGGAGCGCTCGCTACACTTCCCTCACTGCAGCGCCCCGGTCGGTTCCACGGACCCGGGGCGCTGCGTTACTACCTCCGGCCGGGATGCGATTCGCGATGCGGGTAGCGCCCGCTCGCGATGCGCACCCCGGCTCCCGTACCTTACCCGCTCCCCGTCAGTTCTGTCCCGGCGCGCGCGGCCCCGCTCCCTAGGGCGCGCGCGCGCCGGGTCTTTGCGATTTAAAGGGCCACTGCACCGCTGATTGGTGCAGTGGTTCCAATTAGTGTTTACACCTGTGCACTTCCCTATATCACCTCACTTCCCCTTCACTCCCTCGCCGGATCTTGTTGCCCTAGTGCCAGTGAAAGCGTTCCTTGTGTGTTCCTTGCCTGTGATTCCAGACCTTCTGCCGTTGCCCCTGACTACGATCCTTGCTGCCTGCCCCGACCTTCTGCTACGTCCGACCTTGCTTCTGTCTACTCCCTTGTACCGCGCCTATCTTCAGCAGCCAGAGAGGTTGAGCCGTTGCTAGGGGATACGACCTGGTCACTACCGCCGCAGCAAGACCATCCCGCTTTGCGGCGGGCTCTGGTGAAAACCAGTAGTGACTTAGAACCGATCCTCTAGCACGGTCCACGCCAATCCCTCTCTGGCACAGAGGATCCACTACCTGCCAGCCGGCATCGTGACAGTAGATCCGGCCATGGATCCCGCTGAAGTTCCTCTGCCAGTTGTCGCTGACCTCACCACGGTGGTCGCCCAGCAGTCACAACAGATTGCGCAACAAGGCCAACAGCTGTCTCAACTGACTGTTATGCTACAACAGTTACTACCACAGCTCCAGCAATCATCTCCTCCGCCAGCTCCTGTACCTCCTCCGCAGCGAGTGGCCGCTTCTGGAATACGACTATCCTTGCCGGATAAATTTGATGGGGACTCTAAGTTTTGCCGTGGCTTTCTTTCCCAATGTTCATTACACTTGGAGATGATGTCGGACCAGTTCCCCACTGAAAGGTCTAAGGTGGCTTTCGTAGTCAGCCTGCTGTCTGGAAAAGCCCTGGCTTGGGCCACACCGCTCTGGGACCGCAATGACCCCGTCACTGCCTCTGTACACTCCTTCTTCTCGGAAATTCGAAGTGTCTTTGAGGAACCTGCCCGAGCCTCTTCTGCTGAGACTGCCCTGTTGAACCTGGTCCAGGGTAATTCTTCCGTTGGCGAGTATGCCGTACAGTTCCGTACCCTTGCTTCAGAATTATCCTGGAATAATGAGGCACTCTGCGCGACCTTTAAAAAAGGCCTATCCAGCAACATTAAAGATGTTCTGGCCGCACGAGAAATCCCTGCTAACCTACATGAACTCATCCATCTTGCCACTCGCATTGACATGCGTTTTTCCGAACGGCGTCAGGAGCTCCGCCAGGATATGGACTCTGTTCGCACGAGGCGTTTCTTCTCCCCGGCTCCTCTCTCCTCTGGTCCCCTGCAATCTGTTCCTGTGCCTCCCGCCGTGGAGGCTATGCAGGTCGACCGGTCTCGCCTGACACCCCAAGAGAGGACACGACGCCGCATGGAGAATCTCTGCCTGTACTGTGCTAGTACCGAACACTTCCTGAAGGATTGTCCTATCCGTCCTCCCCGCCTGGAAAGACGTCCGCTGACTCCGCACAAAGGTGAGACAGTCCTTGATGTCTACTCTGCTTCTCCACGTCTTACTGTGCCTGTGCGGATGTCTGCCTCTGCCTTCTCCTTCTCTGCTGTGGCCTTCTTGGACTCTGGATCTGCAGGAAATTTCATCTTAGCCTCCCTCGTCAACAGGTTCAACATCCCGGTGACCAGTCTCGCCAGACCCCTCTACATCAATTGTGTAAACAATGAAAGATTGGACTGTACTATACGTTTCCGCACGGAGCCCCTTCTAATGTGCATCGGATCTCATCACGAGAGGATTGAACTGTTGGTTCTCCCCAATTGCACTTCTGAAATCCTTCTTGGACTTCCCTGGCTTCAACTCCATTCCCCAATCCTGGATTGGTCCACTGGGGAGATCAAGAGTTGGGGGCCCTCTTGTTCCAAGGACTGCTTAAAACCGGTTCCCAGTAAACCTTGCCGTGTCCCTGTGCTTCCTCATGTAACCGGTCTCCCTAAGGCCTATATGGACTTTGCGGACGTTTTTTGCAAAAAACAAGCTGAGACTCTACCTCCTCACAGGCCTTATGATTGTCCCATTGACCTCCTCCCGGGCACTACTCCACCCCGGGGCAGAATCTATCCTCTGTCCGTCCCAGAGACTCTTGCCATGTCTGAATACGTCCAAGAAAATTTAAAAAAGGGCTTTATCCGTAAATCCTCCTCTCCTGCCGGAGCCGGATTTTTCTTTGTGTCCAAAAAAGATGGCTCTCTACGTCCTTGCATTGACTACCGCGGTCTTAATAAAATCACGGTTAAGAACCGCTACCCCCTACCCCTCATCTCTGAACTCTTTGATCGTCTCCAAGGTGCCCATATTTTTACCAAACTGGACTTAAGAGGTGCTTATAATCTCATCCGCATCAGAGAGGGGGATGAATGGAAAACGGCATTTAACACCAGAGATGGACACTTTGAGTATCTGGTCATGCCCTTTGGTCTATGCAACGCCCCTGCCGTCTTCCAAGACTTTGTTAATGAAATTTTTCGTGATCTACTATACTCCTGTGTTGTTGTATATCTGGATGATATCCTGATTTTTTCTGCCAATCTTGAAGAACACCGCCAGCATGTCCGTATGGTTCTTCAGAGACTTCGTGATAATCAACTCTATGCCAAAATAGAGAAATGTCTGTTTGAATGCCAATCTCTTCCTTTTCTAGGATACTTGGTCTCTGGCCAGGGACTACAAATGGACCCAGATAAACTCTCTGCCGTCTTAGATTGGCCACGCCCCTCCGGACTCCGTGCCATCCAACGTTTTTTGGGGTTCGCCAATTATTACAGGCAATTTATTCCACATTTTTCTACCATTGTGGCTCCTATTGTGGCTTTAACAAAAAAAAATGCCGATCCCAAGTCTTGGCCTCCTCAAGCGGAAGACGCCTTTAAACGACTCAAGTCTGCCTTTTCTTCGGCTCCCGTGCTCTCCAGACCTGACCCATCTAAACCCTTCCTATTGGAGGTTGATGCCTCCTCAGTGGGAGCTGGAGCTGTCCTTCTACAAAAAAACTCTTCCGGGCATGCTGTTACTTGTGGTTTTTTTTCCAGGACCTTCTCTCCGGCGGAGAGGAACTACTCCATCGGGGATCGAGAGCTTCTAGCCATTAAATTAGCACTTGAGGAATGGAGGCATCTGCTGGAGGGATCAAGATTTCCAGTTATTATTTACACCGATCACAAGAACCTCTCCTACCTCCAGTCTGCCCAACGGCTGAATCCTCGTCAGGCCAGGTGGTCTCTGTTCTTTGCCCGATTTAATTTTGAAATTCACTTTCGGCCTGCTGATAAAAACATTAGGGCCGATGCTCTCTCTCGTTCCTCAGATGCCTCGGAAATTGAACTCTCTCCTCAACACATCATTCCTCCTGACTGCCTGATTTCCACTTCTCCAGCCTCCATCAGGCAAACTCCTCCAGGAAAGACCTTTGTTTCTCCACGCCAACGCCTTGGGATCCTCAAATGGGGTCACTCCTCCCATCTCGCAGGTCATGCGGGCATCAAGAAATCTGTGCAACTCATCTCTCGCTTCTATTGGTGGCCGACTCTAGAGACTGATGTGGTGGACTTTGTGCGAGCCTGCACTATCTGTGCCCGGGATAAGACTCCTCGCCAGAAGCCCGCTGGTTTTCTTCATCCTCTACCTGTCCCCGAACAACCTTGGTCTCTGATTGGTATGGATTTTATTACTGACTTACCCCCATCCCATGGCAACACTGTTATTTGGGTGGTCGTTGATCGATTCTCCAAAATGGCACATTTCATCCCTCTTCCTGGTCTTCCTTCAGCGCCTCAGTTGGCTAAACAATTTTTTGTACACATTTTTCGTCTTCACGGGTTGCCTACACAGATCGTCTCGGATAGAGGCGTCCAATTTGTGTCTAAATTCTGGAGGGCTCTCTGTAAACAACTCAAGATTAAATTAAATTTTTCTTCTGCATACCATCCTCAATCCAATGGACAAGTAGAGAGAATTAACCAGATCTTGGGTGACTATTTACGACATTTTGTTTCCTCCCGCCAGGATGACTGGGCAGATCTTCTACCTTGGGCCGAATTCTCGTATAATTTCAGAATCTCTGAATCTTCCTCCAAATCTCCGTTTTTCGTGGTGTACGGCCGTCACCCTCTTCCCCCCCTTCCTACCCCCTTGCCCTCTGGTCTGCCCGCTGTGGATGAAATTTCTCGTGATCTTTCCACCATATGGAAAGAGACCCAAAATTCTCTCTTACAGGCTTCTTCTCGCATGAAGAGATTCGCAGATAAGAAAAGAAGAGCTCCTCCCATTTTTTCCCCTGGAGACAAGGTATGGCTCTCCGCTAAATATGTCCGTTTCCGTGTCCCGAGCTATAAGTTGGGACCACGCTATCTTGGTCCTTTTAAAGTTTTGTGTCAAATTAATCCTGTCTCTTACAAACTTCTTCTTCCTCCTTCTCTTCGTATCCCTAATGCCTTTCACGTCTCTCTTCTTAAACCTCTCATCCTCAACCGTTTTTCTCCTAAATCTGTTCCTCCCACTCCTGTTTCCGGCTCCTCGGACATCTTCTCTGTCAAAGAGATTTTGGCCTCTAAAAAGGTCAGGGGAAGAACTTTTTTTTTAGTGGATTGGGAGGGTTGTGGTCCAGAAGAGAGGTCCTGGGAACCTGAGGACAATATCCTGGACAAAAGTCTGATCCTCAGGTTCTCAGGCCCCAAGAAGAGGGGGAGACCCAAGGGGGGGGGTACTGTTACGCCGAGCGCTCCGGGTCCCCGCTCCTCCCCGGAGCGCTCGCTACACTTCCCTCACTGCAGCGCCCCGGTCGGTTCCACGGACCCGGGGCGCTGCGTTACTACCTCCGGCCGGGATGCGATTCGCGATGCGGGTAGCGCCCGCTCGCGATGCGCACCCCGGCTCCCGTACCTTACCCGCTCCCCGTCAGTTCTGTCCCGGCGCGCGCGGCCCCGCTCCCTAGGGCGCGCGCGCGCCGGGTCTTTGCGATTTAAAGGGCCACTGCACCGCTGATTGGTGCAGTGGTTCCAATTAGTGTTTACACCTGTGCACTTCCCTATATCACCTCACTTCCCCTTCACTCCCTCGCCGGATCTTGTTGCCCTAGTGCCAGTGAAAGCGTTCCTTGTGTGTTCCTTGCCTGTGATTCCAGACCTTCTGCCGTTGCCCCTGACTACGATCCTTGCTGCCTGCCCCGACCTTCTGCTACGTCCGACCTTGCTTCTGTCTACTCCCTTGTACCGCGCCTATCTTCAGCAGCCAGAGAGGTTGAGCCGTTGCTAGGGGATACGACCTGGTCACTACCGCCGCAGCAAGACCATCCCGCTTTGCGGCGGGCTCTGGTGAAAACCAGTAGTGACTTAGAACCGATCCTCTAGCACGGTCCACGCCAATCCCTCTCTGGCACAGAGGATCCACTACCTGCCAGCCGGCATCGTGACAGTACCCTGTACATTCACAGGGGGGGGGGGAGGGGACCTCCAGCTGTTGCAAAATTACAACTCCCAGCATGCACAGTCTGTCAGTGCATGCTGGTAGTTATAGTTTTGCAACAGCTGGAGGCACACGGGTTGGGAAACACTGAGTTAGGAAACAGACAATGTTTCCCAACCAGTGTGCCTCCTGTTGTTGCAAAACCACAACTCCCAAACATTCTCAGGCATGCTGGAAGTAGTAGTTCGGCAACATCTTTAGAGCCAGATGTTGCCGAACTACAACTCCCAGCATGCTTAGAGCTGTAGTTTGCAATATCTGGAGGACTACAGTTTGCAGACCACTAATACAGTGGTTCCCAATCTGTGCCCTTCCAGATGTTGCAAAACTACAACTCCCAGTATGCCAAAATTGTTCAGGCATGCTGGGAGTTGTAGTTCTGCAACATCTGAAGGGCCAGATGTTACAGAACTACAACTCCCAGCATGCCTGGACAGTAAGGGCATGCTGAGGATGTGTAGTTTTGCAACATCTGGAAGGGCACAGTGGTCTCCAAACTGTGGACCTCCAGATGTTGCAAAACTACAACTCCCAGCATGCCCAGATGCCAAGGGCTTTCTGGGCATGCTGGGAGTTGTAGTATACATGGTCCCAATACTGCAATGCATGTCACTTTACGGCGACGTGCATTGCTGTAAAGGGCCCGACCGCGGCTGAAGATCCACTCACCTGAACTTGATGGACATGTGTCTTTTTTCGACCGTACTAACTATGTAACTATGTAACCTGTCGCCGCCGCCACTGTCTTCCTCGCCGGGATCCGGGTCTTCAGGGACGAGGTAAGTACCGGGGCCAGGCCCCAGCACTCCCCCGTCCCCCTTCATCCCGTCCTCTCCGGACTTCCAGGGGCCGGGCAGGACAGGAGGAAGTAACCGCCCCCCCCCCCCCTGCGATTGGTCGGTTAACCGAAGAATCGCAGGGGATTGGAGGAGGTGGCAGGCTTGCCACCTCGCTCCTATACTCCAGCATGGTCCTTACTGTCTGTGACAGCCGGGATCATGCGAAATTACTGGGCGGTCGGGTCCCAGAGACCCGATCAGCCCGGTATCGCCGCAGATCGCAAGGGCGATTTCCCTTGCGATTTGCGGCGATCGCTGATATGGGGGGGCCTACATGGCCCCCCTCGGCGTTTGCCCTGGATCCCTGCTGAAGGATTTCAGCAGGAATCCGCTTCCGATCTCCGCCGGGTGAGCGGCGGAGACCAGGAAAAGACCATGACGTATGCATACGTCATGGGTCCTTAAGACCCAGGGTGTGATGACGTATGCATACGTCATGGGTCCTTAAGAGGTTAAGGATCATACCCAGAAAGTGGTGGTCAATGAATCTGACTCTGATTGGTCCCCGATTATTAGTGGTGTACCCCAAGGTTCAGTACTTGTTTTATTTACTTATTAATGATTTAGAGATTGGAGTTCACAGCTCTGTTTCTATCTTTGCAGTTGACACCAAGTTTTGTAGTACAGTACAGTCTATGGACCACATGCATACGTTACAAGTTATAAGTTACATGTGTTTTGTCAATGGTACTAATAACCTGCAAGCATCATATGTCCTAGGGGGGAGTAAAACTGTAAAAGACACATGCAGAGGAGGGTGATTTGTAGATAATAGACTACAGAACAGCATTCTGCTCTTTGGTATCTTTGGCACTCCCATAGAAATAAATGGATGACGTGTTATCTACAGATCCAGGACACATGAAGAGCCATTGCCTGATTCTGGAGAACACACGGGATCCGCAGCAGTGAAACTCCAAGCCATCAGACACGTATCCCCTCTACTGTGAATACGTTTTTTTTTGTCTAAACAACCCCTTCAAAACCAAAACTGGTGGGACAGAAAGATAATATCGCTTGATAAAGCATAGGTGCGGCCTCAACTGGAATATACTGTTTAATTTTGGGAATCGGTTCAGAAAAGGAACGTTCTTGAGCTGGAAAGGGTTCAAAGGCGTGCAACTAAACAAATGGATATAGAGCATTTTAGTTATGTTGAAAGATTAAAATTATAACATTTCTTTTAGTCTTGAAAAGAGACATTAAGGGGAGATTTGATTCACTTATATATTCAAGTAAATATGAATGGCGCACACAAAAAATATGGGGATGTGTCTTATTTCAACCATATTAACTAAGCAATTAATTACATTTTTGTTGAATTCATACAGAATCTGACAGAAAAAGCAACAAATTTACAGCTCCATATTAAATTGGAGGCATATACAGGTGCAGTAAAAGCCTCATGCATAGGGCCTCAACCTGTTAAGGACGCAGGGCGTATCCATACGCCCCCATTTAAAAGTCCTTAAGGACGCAGGGCATATGGATACGCCCATGGAAATTCCGGTCCCCGCCACTAGCCGGTTAGGGACCGGATCGGGATGCCTGCTGAAATCATTCAGCAGGCACCCCGGCACATCGCCCAGGGGGGTCCTGAGACCCCCCCACCATGTCGGCGATCGGAGAAAATCGCATGTCAATTCAGACATGCGATTTTCTCCAATTCTGGGCTGATCGGGTCTCTGGTGATCCGATCACCCAGAAAATAGGGATGATCGGAGTTGTCAGTGACAGCCCCGATCAGCCTAAGGGATAGGAGTGAGGTCGCAGTGCTGCGATCTCCTCCTATCCCCTGCCATTATTCAGAACTGAGTTCTGACCAATGGCAGCGCAGGACAGGGGGTTGCCATGGAAACCCCCCCGTTCTGCCCACCCCTGGATGTCGGGCAGAACGGGGGTGGGGGGTGGTTGAAGAGGCCTCTACCTGAGGACCAGATGCGTGGGGCCCGGCGATCATCGCAGACATCCAGCGGAGATCACGGCTCAGGTAGGGAATCGACGGTGGGGGGGAGAAATTAAAGTTAAATAATTGTGATCTTTACTGTGGCAACCACTAGGAAGGCCGGACTGCAACTCCCATCATGCCCAGACAACCAAAGGCTGTCTGGGCATGCTGGGAGTTGTAGTTTTGCAACATCTGGAGGGTCACAGTTTGGAGACCACTGTTACAGTGGTGTCCAAACGGTAGCCCTCCAGATGTTGCCAAACTACAACTCTCAGCATGCCTAGACCACCCAAGCATGCTGGTAGTTGTAGTTCTGTAACATCTGTCCCTTCAGATTTTGCAATTTTAATGACATTTTTGAAAATTGCTGCTCTACTTTGAAGCCCTCAAATTTTTTCAAAAAGTAAAAATATGTCCATTTTATGATGCCAACATAAAGTGGACATATTGTATTTGTGAAGAAAAATAAAATGTATTCGGAATATCCATTTTCCTTACAAGCAGAGAGCTTCAAAGTTAGAAAAATGCTAAATTTTCATGAAATTTGGGGATTTTTCACCAAGAAAGGATGCAAGTAACGCCGAAAATTTACAATCAAAATAAAGTAGAATATGTCACAAAAAAACAATCTCAGAATCAGAATATTCGGTAAAAGCGTTTTAGAGTTATTAACGCTTAAAGTGACGGTGGTCAGAATTGCGAAAAAGGGCTCAGTCCTTAAGGTGAAAAAGGGCTCAGTCCTTAACCCCTTAACGACGCAGGACGTATATTTACGTCCTGCGTCGGCTCCCGCGATATGAAGCGGGATCGCGCCGCGATCCTGCATCATATCGCGTCGGTCCCGGCACTCATCAACGGCCGGGACCCGCGGCTAATACCACACATCGCCGATCGCGGCGCTGTGTGGTATTAACCCTTTAGAAGCGGCGGTCAAAGCTGTAGTAGTAGGCCTACTACTTACCCCCCCTGCACGGATCCCTCTCCCTTACTGCATTTCATGTTGTGAGTATGTACCAATAAAGAAGCGTTTAAAGAGAAGATTGGTGAGTGCCGATGTTTTTCTAATTCTCTATTGTACTGATAATTTACAAATCTGTTCAACTTTCTGGCACCAGTTGATTTAAAATAAATTGTTTTCCACAAGAGTACCCCTTTAAAGGGGTACTCCGCTGCTCAGCGTTTGGAATAAACTGTTCATGCCCTCACGCCCCTTCCCGTAGACTTGCATTGAGGGGGTGGAGCATGGCATCATGAGGGGGCGGGGCTATGACATCATGAGCTCCCAGCGTCGGCTCCAGCGTTCGGAACAGTTTGTTTCAAACGCTGAGCAGCGGAGTACCCCTTTAAGTATTAAGACAAGAAACATAGGGAAAAAAAGAAGTGCATGAAAGTATATGGCTATTTTTACATCTGCATTTAGCCCTGCCATTAACGGGGGTGCCATTTTCCTTACTCTCCCTTTTGTGATCAAGAATAGTGCAGTACATAAAGCGAGTCTAGCACTTCTTGACTAGCATTAGAAGCCCAGTCTAGATTGCGAACAGAGAAGCGCCAGGAAGTGCAGTAGATGGAAAAGTATAGAAGATGGATTTGTTCTTTTCCTCTCTTTTTAATCCACTCCTATTTTTGGGCCCAGAACACAAGGAAAGGTTGAGATTTTTTTTTTTTAAGTTCTTAAAAATATTATCTGTCTACTAAATCATATCAGGTATTCAGTACTAAGAAAAAACATCAATCCCTTTTATTTTATAAATAGGATAGATTTTATGTCACCACATCTCCCAATATTATAACATTATTTCTTTATTGTGTGATTAACTATAGTAACATTCGAGCGACAGTCCGATAAACAATGCACAGTATGACTAGCAGGCATCTGGTGAGAACAGTTCTGATATGCTCTATTAAGCAGAAGGGAAGGCATCACATTCTTACTTGGTGTTGTCAGAGTCGATGGTGTGAAACAGCTTTTCAAGTTCCTCCTCGTTGAGGGTCCCATCTGAGAAAAAAGCCTGGAACTCCTCCAGAGACAACTTTCCATCATCTAGAAAAGAATCATTGGTTAAGAACATGTCCAGAGGGGTCATTTACTTAAAAAGATATTTAAAGGGGTACTCCGGTGCTTACACATCTTATCCCCTATCCAAAGGATAGAGGATAAGATTCCTTGATCGCCGGAGTCCCGCTGCTGGGGACGCCCGTGATCATGCACGCGGCACCCCGTTTGTAATCAGTCCCCGGAGCGTGTTCGCTCCTGGTCTGATTACGGTGTGTGACGTCACACCTCCGCCCCCGTGTGATGTCACGCTCTGCCCCTCAATGCGGGACTCCCACGATCAGGCATCTTATCCCCTATCCTTTGGATAGGGGATAAGATGTGTAAGCACCGGAGTACCCCTTTAATCATATTTGTAAAGGCATCAAAACCTTAAAGCTGTTGTGAAAATAATAAGACAAGTTTTATTTAGTGCAGTCATAGGTTAACAAAAAATCCCAAGACCTTAAAGGGGCACTCTCGTGGAAACCTTTATTTATTTATTTATTTTTTTAAATCAACTGGTGCCAGAAAGTTAAACAGATTTGTAAATCACTTCTATTAAAAAAAATCTTAATCCTTCCAGTACTTTTTAGGGGCTGTATACTAAAGAGAAACCCAAAAAAAGAAACGCATTTCCTCTGATTTCATCCCCACAGTGCTCTCTGCTGCCCTCTGCTGTCCATTTTAGGAACTGTCCAGAGCAGTAGAAAATTCCCATAGCAAACATATGCTGCTCTGGACCGTTCCTAAAATGGACAGCAGAGGTCAGCAGAGAGCACTGTGGTCATGACATCAGAGGAAATGCCTTTCTTTTTTGTATTTCTCTTTAGTATATAGCCCCTAAAAAGTACTGGAAGGATTGAGATTTTTTAATAGAAGTGATTTACAAATCTGTTTAACTTTCTGGCACCAGTTGATTTAAAAAAAAAAAAAAAAAGGTTTTCCATGGAGTACCCCTTTAACAAAAGGGTTTATTAAAGGGGTATTCCAGGCAAAAACATTTGGGATAAGATGTCTGGGGATAGGGGATAAGATGTCTGATCGCGGGGGGCCCGCTGCTGAGACCCCCCGCGATCTCCCTGAGGGGGTGCTGAATCTCCAGTTTCGGAAACCTCCGGGTTTCCAGGATTGGAGACGTGACGTCATGCCACGTCCCATCCATTCATGTCTATGAGAGGGGGCGTGACTGCCGTCACGCCCCCTCCCATAGACCTGAATGGAGGGGGTGTGGTGTGACGTCCCCAGTCCCGGAAACAGTTTCCGAAACTGGAGATTCAGCACCCGTGGGTGCTGCAGGGAGATCGCGGGGGGTCTCAGTAGCAGGACCCCCGCGATCAGACATCTTATCCCCTATTTTTTGGATAGTGGATAAAATGTTTTTGCCCGGAATACCCCTTTAAAATCTATGTCCAATGAGTTCATAAAGTGAATTATTGTTCACAACCTGTAAGACTGTCAAGGAAGGACTAAAAGGAAATTGAATTTCTTAAGGATGACTAGCAGAACATGGAGACTAGGTCATGAATTAACCTAACAAAATGTTCTGTGATGAACATCCTGACTATCTCTGCTATGTATACAGAAAGGCAAATCAAATTATTTCAGAATGGCGATTACTCACTAAAAAGACAAACACTATGATAATACACAGCATGCGTATGAAGGAAGATGCAGTGCACAAAACATTGACACTGTTTCCATGTACTAGATAAACGATGGTAATCATTTTTATGTTAAAAAAAATATCATACGTGGTCAAATACATCATACGTGGTGACAGAGCGCCATTAGATGTCAGGAGAAAAGAAAAACCTTTTCAGTTCGATCTGACGGTAACTGACTGTACGTGTGCGGGCCCCGTATCATCCAGCTGCTGTATAAATCGCAAATTACCTATTTGGGTCCTTGTAAATACTAACAAATAAAGTTTGCTATAACAGGTACAGTGGACGTATTGTTCCAGTGGGAGCAAAGATCATCCTTTATATTTTACAAAGTCCTTAATAGGAAATTCTTGGATGACGATTCATAATCTCTTCTATTAATAAGGAGTAGCAATAAAAAAAACAAGAAAAAAATACCAAACTAATCACCATCATTTGTCACGTGCAAACCATTTACCAAACTGATCACCATTTACCAAACCAAACCATTTACCAAACTGATCACCATCATTGGTCACGTGCAAACCATTTACCAAACTGATGGATCTGAAAAGTCGTGTTTTGTCGTGTGTATAATCCCTATATACCTTATGGTATGCAATGAAATAAAGGTGTTTGGCTATTTTCATATGCGGTAAAAAAGAGTGCCCCCCTCCCGATCTAAAAAATTGCTCATCACAGTAAAATGCTTTAAGATAAACCATGAATAAAATAATTGGTGGACTAGAATATTGCCTAAGCAGGTTGGATAAACGTACAGCTAAGCAGAATAGGCTACAGTATTCCGGCTGCCCAATGAAGTGTCTTGACATAATATCAAATAAATATGAGTAACTGTAGTTTAAGGCTTCCATCAGGTTTGTTTTATGCGTAGAAGTGTGTATTCTCTAATGTAATCCTCCTTTATATGTCTTCTCCATCCTTCATCTTTAAGACAGGATACACAGGACAGACGGAACCACCAGCTTAACCATCGACTGTGTAGCTCTTTGTGAAAATTCCCTGTGTGGACTTGTAAAAAGTAACTTATAACAAATCACCACAACCCATTGCTATTACTACATACATAATGCTTACTACCAAGTGGGTAATACAAATTATTTGGCTATTAAAGTTCAGTACATTACATCTAAAAGTAACTAATGATGGACCAACACATAGGGATTTTTTCCAGAACACCTCCTTAAGAAACAAAAACATTCTCCAAACAATAAGATTCTGCTTTCATGGATCTTATAAAAATGTTTATAGGTCACATATAAAACTCCTACCTGTTTTCAGCTGGGATAGGAAAACTTGGAGCATCCTTCGAGCCATTTTGGATAGTATAAGAAATGAATCAGAGTCATTAAGGAGAGTGATCGAAACGCCCTCCTCAGTGGCAGAGGAAGCGCACGCTGTCTCTTGTTCATTATAAATAATTTAGGCCTCTCATTTGGGAATCCCTTGAAGATTGGGCACCCCACAGAGGGCAATTAACAACAGCCATAGAAGGAGCGGCCCTGTTCGGTTTAATTGAATACACAAAGCTGTGTTTAATCTAGTAAGGAAGGTCAGGGCACAGTTTATTCTACATGAATCGATTATGGTCGCCTTTGACTTACTAGAATGTATGGATGAAAAGACTGTGTTTGGATTGCTCATTTAGCTCAATGAATGCAATATAAACCAGTCTAATGGGTAAGGCTTTAATTCATGGCTAGAAACTTGGCTTTTCACTACTGAAAACCTGAGAATTTACCATGAAACAGCAAGAAGATTTAGTTGTCCATGTACTTGTAAGACCAATACGTAATAAACATCACTTCTCATATATGGGGAGATTTATCAAAACCTGTGCAGAGGAAGAGTGGTGTAGTTGCCCATAGCAACCAATCAGATTGCTTCTTTCATTTTCCACAGGCCTCTTTAGAGGCCTGTGGAAAATGAAAGAAGCTATCTGATTGGTTGCTATGGGCAACTGCACCACTCTTCCTCTGCACAGGTTTTGATAAATCTCCCCCATAATCCCCAGCTAACAAAAGTGTCTCTGTAGGGTTAATAAAAATGTATTATTGACCCTAGACACCAAATAAAAAATAAAATTTCATATATTTTCATTTCAAATGTTTCCTCCATGTTGGCATTAAAGACTAAAGAACTACCTAAACATATCTGCAATGCTACATCTTAAGCCCCTTTGAGACGGGCCGACGTGACCCCAAAAGCTAGCTCCAAGCTCCTAGGTTGGAGCTCGTTAGTGCCTTTACGAGGCTCGGTCATCGTGTAGGCAGGGCAGGAGGTGCGATCGCTGGTTCATTCGTGCAGCCCCCCACTTCCATAATTGTCGTCCGCACAGGTCTCGTTCACATGTTTATGTACGGCTGACAAACAATTCTTAGACCAGCATAAATGATGCCAACAAATCAACGTTCATTAACTGATCT
The DNA here is from genome assembly GCF_029499605.1 of Hyla sarda. NCBI lineage: Eukaryota > Metazoa > Chordata > Amphibia > Anura > Hylidae > Hyla > Hyla sarda. The sequence goes on from NC_079194.1 coordinate 216,073,701, forward strand.
CTTGCCCTTTAAAGGCATACTCCACCCCTAGAGATTTTTGGATAGGGGATTAGATGTCTGATCGCCCTGCTGCACTTGGTGTTTGTTTAGATTGTCGGGTGAAGCTACGGAGGCTCGTGAGGTCACGGCTGCACCCCGCTCCTGATATCACGGCCACGCCCCCTCAATGCAAGTCTATGGTAGGGGGTTTGAAGCCCCTACCATAGACTTGCATTGAGGGCGCATGGATGTGACGTCACGAGCCTCCGCTCCACATCGCCAGTCATCTGGCACGGGGACCAGACCCCCGCAATCAGACATCTTATCCCCTCTCCTTTGGAGAGGGGATAATATGTTTAGGGGTGGAGTACCCCTTTATCTCAGGTTTATTATCAGGAACAAATGTTCCTGCAAATGTTCACTCGGCTGATAATGGGCCAGTGTATAAGGTCCTTTAGCTTGCTTGTGAGTATCGGTCATAGGATCTAAATGAGTCTTTTTTTGTTGGTAAGCCATATTGTGGGCACATCATTTTTAGTTAATCTATGAAGAATTCATCAATGTAGTTTAGAGAAGAATCCTGTGAATCCCTAAGGGGCTGGAGCCAGGCTGCTGACTCAGTGCGGGGCTGATACGTATTTACTGTTCAGTCAGCAGTTCTTCTGATTTACGTTTAACGCTTAATGAACGGATCGTGCCGCAGGATTTCAAGCACTTTATAATTTATGGCATGGTCTTGTCGTCTTCATTATTTTCAATGTGTACAAGAACAAGCTTTGTAATTCTTACCTTGAGGCAATAGTCACGACATGGCAGCAACACTTTTCCTGATGAATGAACAATTTCATTCTCTATTGATTTCCCCTAAGAAAACTGTAATCCTTATCCTGGCCAGTGACCTGGTCTACAGCAGTGTTAAGTTTGACAGCAAACATTTTGTTAGTCATATGTTCGTTTAACTGGCTAACTGTCATAAGATATTAATTCACAAAATCTACAGAGGACTAAATAAAATCTAACAGGTTTAGTTAAAGGGGTATTCCAGCTTTATACATCCTATCCCCTATCCAAAGGATGACAGCAAAATGTCTCAGAAAAAATGGATCTTATTCAGGCCCAGCTACAGTGGAAGACAGATCATGATATCCTTGGATTTACTTCATAAGGTTTATTTAAAGGCACAACAGCAACGCGTTTCTTGCCCACAAAGGGCACTTCCTCAGGCAATGTGCATGACTATCCAAAGGATGTACGATCGCAGGGGTCCCGCTGCTGGGGACCCCCGCAATCTCAGTGCAGCCCATTGCATTTTGTGCCAGGCACTGCCTCCGAGACTGGGACGTGAAGTCATGGCCACGCCCCTCCTTTCATGTCTATGGGAGGTGGCATCCCTGTTTTGCACCGAGATCGTGGGGGTCCCCATTGGCAAGATCCCTGCGATCATACATCATATCCTCCATCCTTTGGATAGGGGATAAGATGTATAAAGCTGTAATACCCCTTTAAAGTGTAATGAAAATTATAGAGAAATATATACATATAAAACTAGACGTGTGAATGTATATATATTTCAGCATAACTTCCAAAACGGAAAAAACTTTGTACATGTTAGTTATATGTCAACTAAAAATATAGCAGAGTTAACTTAAAGGAGTACTCCAGTAGAAAACAAATGTTTTCAAATCAACCAGAAAGTTATACAGATTTGTAAATTACTTCTATATAAAAATCTTAACCCTTCCAGTATTTATCAGTTGCTGTATGCTCCAGAGGAAGTTGTGTAGTTATTTCCAATCTGACCACAGTGCTCTCTGCTGACACCTCTGCCCGTGTCAGGAACTGTCCAGAGTAGGAGCAAATGCCCATAGCAAACCCCTCCTGCTTCTTGCTGAAACGGACAGAAGTGTCAGCAAGAAGCCCTGTGGTCAGACAGGAAAGAAACACACAACTTCCTCTGGAGCATACAGCAGCTGATAAGTACTGGAAGGATTAAGATTTGTCATAGAAATAATGAAGTATGAAACACCCTGCTGGCTGTTACGCAGGAAGGTGAAGTGAATAGTTAGTGCGGGGGGGGGGGGGGGGGGAGAGATATAAGGTAGGCTTATGAGGTTGGGATATAAGGACAAGATACAAGGGCAGGATATGAGGTCAAGATAGGAGGACAAGAGAGTCATTGTCACTTTTTCTTTTCCACAAGTTTTAGGTAGGAAGACCGGGCAACGCCAGCTACTCCTCTAGTGCATAAATAAAGCAAATTAAATATATACTCCTGAAGAAAATAGCTATTGACCTGTCATTACTTATAGTATTGATATTAATATAGTACTAGACAAAAAGATTAGTACTGATCAGATCTCTTCCCAAAACTTCTCTAACTAACATTTTAGTATAGTTTTAGTGAGTTAACTAAAATGTCAATAGATTTGAGTCATAGTTTTAGGTATAACTTTTTATTTAGTTTTAGGCTAGTTTTAGTCACCAAAAAGTGTTCTTGACTAAAACTATGATGAAAATAATTAATCGACAAAATTAACACTTGTCAACAGGAGAATCTTAGTATGTACTCACCAGGACAAATTGTTGCTGAACCCTTAATTACATCATTACCTGTACAATACCACTGATGGCAGAACAAGTCTGTAGAAATATTTTAGGTGGGAAAGAACACCAGATTGTATAGTTATACTGTTATGCTCTTCCACAGAATAATTTCTCGAAACAACCCTATGTGAATAAATGGGAAACTCCTCTGGCAATGGAATTATCCTGTAATTCATAGTACTATATGTATGTGGTCCTATTAGGTTTCACATACTTCCCTGATGCCCAACCCTAATACTGTGCTTAAAAGATATATGCTTAAAAGAGCACTGTCATTTATATAATGTAGATAATACCAATTGTTTCTCTATTTTTATTTCATATTTGTAATATACATTGGTTAAAATGTTTTTATGTTTTTGGCTGAAAACATACTGTCTTATTCCTGTAGCTATCGACAAGCAGAGTTCTGTACACTGAGGACAAGCAGGACTCTGTGCAGTGAGGAAAAGCAGGGCTCTGTACACTGAGGACAAGCAGGGCTCTGTACACTGAGGACAAGCAGGGGCTCTGTACACTGAGGACAAACAGGGCTCTGTACACTGAGGGCAAGAAGGGCTCTGTATACTGAGGACAAGCAGGGCTCTGTATACTGAGGACAATCAGGGCTCTGTACACTGAGGACAAGCAGGTATCTGTGCAGTGAGGACAAGCAGGGCTCTGTACACTGAGGACAAGCAGGGCTCTGTACACTGAGGACAAGCAGGGATCTGTACACTGAGGACAAGCAGGGATCTGTGCAGTGAGGACAAGCAGGGCTCTGTACACTGAGAACAAGCAGGGCTCTGTACACTGAGGACAAGCAGGGCTCTGTGCAATGAGGACAAGCAGGGCTCTGTATACTGAGAACAAGCAGGACTCTGTACACTGAGGGCAAGCAGGGCTCTGTACACTGAGGGCAAGCAGGGCTCTGTACACTGAGGACAAGCAGGGCTCTGTACACTGAGGACAAGCAGGGGCTCTGTACACTGAGGACAAACAGGGCTCTGTACACTGAGGGCAAGAAGGGCTCTGTATACTGAGGACAAGCAGGGCTCTGTATACTGAGGACAATCAGGGCTCTGTACACTGAGGACAAGCAGGTATCTGTGCAGTGAGGACAAGCAGGGCTCTGTACACTGAGGACAAGCAGGGCTCTGTACACTGAGGACAAGCAGGGATCTGTACACTGAGGACAAGCAGGGATCTGTGCAGTGAGGACAAGCAGGGCTCTGTACACTGAGGACAAGCAGGGCTCTGTACACTGAGGACAAGCAGGGCTCTGTGCAATGAGGACAAGCAGGGCTCTGTATACTGAGAACAAGCAGGACTCTGCACTGAGGGCAAGCAGGGCTCTGTACACTGAGTGCAAGCAGGGCTCTGTACACTGAGGGCAAGCAGGGCTCTGTACACTGAGGACAAGCAGGGTTCTGTACACTGAGGACAAGCAGGGTTCTGTACAGTGAGGACAAGCAGGGCTCTGTACACTGAGGACAAGCAGGGCTCTGTACACTGAGGACAAGCAGGGCTCTGTACACTGAGGACAAGCAGGGCTCTGTACACTGAGGACAAGCAGTGCTCTGTACACTGAGGACAAGCAGTGCTCTGTACACTGAGGACAGACAGGGCTCTGTGCACTGAGGACAAGCAGGGCTCTATGCAGTGTGGACAAGCAGGGCTCTGTACACTGAGATCAAGCAGGGCTCTGTACACTGAGGACAAGCAGGGCTCTGTACACTGAGGACAAGCAGGGCTCTGTACACTGAGGACAAGCAGGGCTCTGTACACTGAGGACAAGCAGTGCTCTGTACACTGAGGACAAGCAGTGCTCTGTACACTGAGGACAAGCAGGGCTCTGTGCAGTGTGGACAAGCAGTGCTCTGTGCAGTGAGATTCTGTGACACACTCCTGAATCACACAGCAGGATGATTGACAAGCCAGAAGCCTGCACAAAGCCTTACTTCTCCTGCCCTCACTTCTTGTATTTTGTCTCAGCGGAGACACACAGACAATAGCTGTAGAGACATGACAGAATTTTTTAACCCAAAAATGTACACATTTTTTAACCAATGTGTATTAAAAATATACATATGTTATTATCTACATTATATATTTTTTTGCAAATGACAGGCACACTTGACAGGGAATCTGTCAGCTGCAACTCATGTTCCAAACTGTTAAAGGAAAACAGTCATCCTGTTCACCCACACTAAACCCAATACACCCGATTATAATGTGGGTGAATAGAAGACCGATGCTGGTCACATGAGCACTTGTGCCTACTAAGCGCTCATGTGACCAGTAGCCATAAATGCACAATTTCCCCCAGGGGACCCGGCTCCAGCAAGCAATTCAGCAAAGATAGAAGCGGATCTTCAGAGGGATCGGGCGCCAGACTGAAGGTGGGTATCTTAGTCAGAGGCACCTCAACGGTCTCCTGTTTACCCTCACTATAACCATGTGTATTATGTTTAGTGTGGGACAGGATGATCGTTTTCCTTTAAACACTGGTAAATACCTAATTAGTAAAAATAGACATATGATAACTTTTATATATCAGTCTGTGCTTCAATAACGTACAAAGTCACGTTTCCAAGCCTCTGAAGCTCTGAGGGCTGGAACTCCTCCTCTTTCTCCCCTTCCTAAGGAAACGTTCCCACTTGCATACTTTGCTGCTGATTTTCTGCCCTTTTACTTCAATGGGAAAGAATGTTCCCCGTTTTTAAATCTTGCACTAGTGCACAATCTGTATGAGCAGAGCAGGAAGAGATTTAGAAACAAGGTTCGGTTTCCAGCTGACTGTCAATCAAGCAGGGACAGGGATTTGAGGGGAGTGAGGAGGTGCTCCAGTCCTCATTACTGCAAGAAATTTAGGAACGCCTTATTTCACCAGAGAATAAAAACATTTTTCTATGTGATCAAAGCACAGACAGATATATAAACACACAGGTACCATAAGTTGTCCTAACAGCTGACAATGTCAGCAGTTTGGAAAGTGAAGATCGACTTACAGATTCCCCTTAAATGGACACTCATTAAATTTTTTTTTGCTATTGCACTTTGTTTAAAAAAAAAAAAGTTTTCTATGTTTTACTTGTGTTTAAAAAAGCTGCCACTAGCTGTCTCCCTACTTGTCCAGAGCACATTTCCCCCTATCTCTTGCACAGACTTTGGACTCATGCTGGCCTAGCAGAAGTCCAAAAGCAGTAAATGCTGAGGGGTGTGTGCAGCCTTAGCCAATCAGAGCTCATCTCACACACTGAACTGCTCTGGGCTGTGTGTAGCAGAGTGAGGGAAGAAGCTCTCCCCTGTATGGCTTCAGATGATGTCACCCCTGCTGGGGAATGCCCCTTCCCAGTCTGTGAATCTGACTGAGACTGAGCAGAAAATACAGAGCAATATCAAGGTAGAAAACTAACAAATAATAAAAATAAATGCAAGGGGTGGTTTATCATGATGGGGACAGTGAACTGGGAGGATTATAAAATTCAACAAGATCATGACAGGTACACTTTAACAGGTCATCAATGGCTGCAAACTGGCCCCCTCCCTGTTGATAATGGACTTTTACAAATACTGGCCCTATGTTCAGGGCCAGTGTTAGGGTGGGGCAATCCGAGCAATTTCCCAGGGCCCCCATCCCCCCAGGGGGCCCCCTGTGGGCTGCTCAATGGTGGATCCAGGGGGGGGGGATCCGCCACTGATCAGCCCACAAGGGGCCCCGTCACATTCGAGACATCACTGTGTCTTTTCGGGACACAAGGATGTCCCGGTTACCTTTCTGTGGCCCCACGTTAACTTTAAAACCACAGGGGCCACCGGGACATAGCGCACGCAAGGACGTCACTGACGTCCCGTGCGTGAGCGCGCCCATTGGAACGGAGGATCAGAGCATCGAGGAGGACGACGCGCGTGCGCATGGTAAGTTACCTGCACGTCATCTTCAGTGCCCCGACCACCGCTCCTCCGGTCCCGGGACCTACTGCTATGGCCTATAGGCCATAGCAGTAGATTGTGACCCCTGAACGGAGGAGCGGTGGACGGAGCACTGAAGTGGGGCAGTACACATACATACTCTCCACCCGCAGTGGTCTTCAACCTGCGGACCTCCAGAGGTTTCAAAACTACAACTCCCAGCAAGCCCGGGCAGCCATCGGCTGTCCGGGCTTGCTGGGAGTTGTAGTTTTGAAACCTCCGGAGGTCCGCAGGTTGAAGACCACTGCGGCCTTCGACATCATCCAGCCCCCTCTCACCCCCTTTAGTTCGGATGATGACAAGAGGATGATGAAGGGGGGGGGATGATGAAGGGGGGGTGTGGGATGATTACAAGGGGATGATGAAGGGGGGATGTGTGGGATGATGACAAGGGGATGATGAAGGGGGGATGTGTGGGATGATGACAAGGGGATGATGAAGGGGGGATGTGTGGGATGATGACAAGGGGATGATGAAGGGGGGTGTGTGGGATGATGATGAAGGGGGGTGGGGATGATGACAAGGGGATGATGAAGGGGGGTGGGGATGATGACAAGGGGATGATGAAGGGGGGGTGTGGGATGATGACAAGGGGATTATGACAGGTGATGATGATGAGGATCTGGATGATGACAGGCGGTGATGATGATGAGGATGTTAATGACGGGGGTCTGGATGATGACAGGGGGGGATGATGTATTTCCCACCCTAGGCTTATACTCGAGTCAATAACTTTTCCTGGGATTTTGGGTTGAAATTAGGGGTCTCGGCTTATACTCGGGTCGGCTTATACTCGAGTATATACGGTAACATTATATTTTGATAGTTTGGTCCTTTACGCATGCAGCGATACCAAATATATTTATTAATAATTTTTTTATGCTTTTTGAGGATAAAATAGGAAAAAAGGGGCATTTTAAATTTTTATTGGGGCTTTTGCACATTTTTTTAAACTTTTTTTTAAAACTATTTCAAATGCCCACATTGCTGCAGATGCCATGATCTGTATTGGTCACGGCATCTGATGGGTTAATGGCGTATTTCAGCGTGATCCCTTATGTCCACAATTACTGGCTGGTCCCTGGCTGCTAACGGGACCTACCGTGCAGGATGCAAGCAATGGTCCTGTGCTCGCGTCATGCACATGACATAAACGTACGTCATGGTGCGTTAAGTCCCACCGCATCATGATGTACTTTTAGGTCAATTGTCGTTATGGGGGTAAAGCAGAATTCTGATCAAGTCTGATAAATTAATTTGGAACTGATCATAATTTTACCTAAAAGTGTGTTCAAGTAAGGAAGGGTGGGCTGGAGGGGTGGGGGGGGTGTGTGTGGCTTTGGTGGGTGGAGATAAGTCATCAGAAAGCCTGCCTGAAGGAAATGACTGAACTGAATTGAGAAACTTGCAGCTCTAGTTGCAAAATAGTGGAAGATATTTTATAGCAACCGATTACAAAATTGCCTATAGTAATCTGCCATAGTAGATAAAGTGCAAGAAAAGTGTTCATAGTTTGGTAACACTCAGATATCTGGGCCGTTCATGCACAGTTATTTAGACTGATACTGTCTGGCTCCATAGGAATTGGACAAAGATCTTTAGATGTCTGATATCTGCCAGATTACTTTGTATAAACTCTACTAAGTTCAAGTAGGGCTGGACGGTGTACCGGTTCATACCAAATACCGAAATTTTTGTCCTGAACGATATGAATTCTTCCCATACCGCAATACCAGTTTGGCCCCTCCCCCTTGGGAATGAATTATCAGCCCAGCGTTGCACTGTCCCCACATTGGGGAACTAATCATATGTGACCCATGAGCACTGTTCTGCCCCCAGCGCTGCATTGTCCCCATCAGGATAAATGCTCACATATCTGCCCTCCTTGTCCTCCTGTTTGTTGCGGGCCGCTGGCGCTGTCACTCTATACTGTACGCTGTATCCCTATGCCCGGGCTGCAAAAGATAAACAAAATAAACTTTAACTCACCTTCCCCGTTGGTCCGGACCAGCTTCCTGGGGACGGGAATGTCGGACAGCGATGTCCCACCTCGGCCGGTGATAGGTTGGCTTCTTACATGACAGCGGGCTCAGCCTATCACCGGCCGAGGCAGAACATCGCTGCGGCCGGTGATAGGCTGACATCTCTCCGACATTCACGTCCCCAGAAAGAGCGTAAAGCCAACGTAGGAACGTGCATTAACGTTTATTTTGTTTACCTTTTGCAGCCCAGACATAGGGATACAGCATACAGTATAGAGCGTGTCAGCACCGGCGGCCCGCAACAAACAGGAGGACAAGGAGGGCAGCGCTTGCGGGTGATATGTGAGTATTTACCCCGATGGGGACAGTGGAGCGCTGGGCTCATAATTAATTTTGGGGGCGGGGAAAATACAGCTATATACCGTGGAACCGCCATAAGTTACAAAAATACCGTGATACACATATTTGGTCATACTGCCCAGCCCTAAGTTCAAGGACCTCTGATGACACGACAAAAACCTTGCCAAAAGGACATCCCCGTATAACACTGTCCTACTTTTCTGTATTACATGAAGGTTTATTTACAATGAAGTGAAATCTTTTTACAAAGGGAAAATTATTCCTCATTCCATGTCGAGTGGTGCTTTACATCAGCATCAGCTGGATAGAATGCTTTATTTCTTCTCCTAATTCTTTCCTAGGTGACTCCAGCTGCTGCCCTTCCTCCCATCTCTAGTAAGAAAAGAATGATGACATTCTGAATGAATTGCATTTAGGATATTCTTAGAATTTCATCCATAAAGCTAAATTTACACACGGTATTCTCAACTGGCAGCTCAACAAGGCGGCTGATCATGCAGTCCTCACAACAGGTGGGGGACCTGTCACACGCTTACGGTATTCATATTCAAAAAGCTTTTTACACTACAAACACAAGGTTAAAATGGGGGATGTCAGACTTCATTAGAGAATAATTCTGGTAACGTTTTGCCAATCACAATAATTTGACATTATTTTTTGTCACAAGTTGTTCTTCATGTACATAGTAAAAGTAGGCCGATATCATTTGTAGTTTTTTTTTTTACAATGCAAAAAATCATGAAATGTAAAAAAAATTGGATTGTTTTGCTATTTTAACACTTATAAGTTGCAAATATTTATACTTTCTGACCAAATAGTTTATGAAACTTATACTTTCAGATGTCTACTTTATTTTGAAAGCATTTCTTTTGTTTTTAATTAACATTTTAAATGAATTAGAAAAATTCGAAATTAGCTTTTTTTCACAAATGCATCAATTGTGGGACATATTTTTTGTACATTGCTTCTAATATTGAAAGAAATGCACCCTATATTTTATTGAGCTGCTCGGCCAGTGTTTGGAAATACCCCCACTTAGGCCATATTTGGTTCCTTGGTCGCGTGGTAGGACCCAGAAGGAGAGGAGCGCCATTTGGCTTTCAGGACATCATTTTAGGCCGAATGGATTATAGGCCGCACTTCATGTCTGCAAAGGGTTTTAGCTGCCAGAACCCCCACAAGTGACCCCATTTTGGAAACTACACCCCCTAAAGTATTCACCTAAACCAAAAGTGAGTACCTTGAGTCCTTTTTGTGTGGCTGGAATGGATACAAAGTCAGTGGAAACATTTAAATTTTCTTCTTTTTTTCACAAATGCATCATTTGTGGGACATATTTTTTGTACATTGCATCTGAAAAGTAGAAAATGCGCTCCATTTTTATTACGCTGTTCGTCCCGTGTTCGGTAATACCCCCACTAAGGCCATATTTGGTTGCATGGCCACATGGTGGGACCCAAAAGGAAAGGAGCACCATTTTGCTTTCAGGATATCATTATACAAATTATAGGCCACACTTCATCTTGCAAAGCATTCCAGCTGTCAGAACAATACTGCACCCCCAGACGTGACCCCATTTTCGAAACTACACCCCCTAAAGTATTCACCTAGGGCAAAAGTGAGTACGATGAGCCCTTATTGTGTGGCTAGAATTATTTCAAAGTCAGTGGAAAAAATTGAAATAAGCTTTTTTCCCCACAAATTCTTTATTTGTGGGACATCATTTTGGTACGCCGCTTTTGAAATGGAGGAAATACACCCCATATTTTATCACGCTGTTCGTCCCAGGCTGGGCAGTACTCCTACATAGGCCATATCTGGTTGCCTGACCACCTGGTAGAACCAAGAAGGAGAGGAGCCCCCTTTGGCTTTCAGGGCATCATTATATGAATAGTCCCCATTCATACTGCATTTCTGCAGTATAGGTGTCCGTTGTCATGTCAAAAAAGGGATGCCGATGTATAATGTAGCAGTCTCATTCAGAAATGAATGGAGCTGCTACAGTATACGTCAGCATCACTTTTTTTGACTTGATTCTGACGGATACCTCTAACATACTGCCTAATCGCAGTATGAACAGGACGCAGTGTAGGGTCACATAGAGTGCATCCGCAGCATATTTCACACCACAATTTCCCCCCCAGCAGTCACAAGGGTGAGATTTCTGCTGCGGCTGGGTAGCTGAGTGTGTCTGCTCATGACTGCTGGTGGGAAATACTCCGCTATGAATGGACACACTCAGCTACCCAGCCGCAGCAGGGAGGTCATTATTGGGACTGTTGCCGGGCATCCGAAGCATGTAATATGCTGCGGATGTGCGCAGTGTGATCCTACACATCATGCATTTTTATTTTTCATTATATTTATTCAATATATGTATTTTTTTTAAACTTTTTTGCATTTTATTTAAAAAAATTTATTTTATTTATTTATTTTATGTTATTTTTTTTACACTGTTTTTTAATGCTTTAGAATACTTAGTATTCCCTAGCATTGCAGTTATATGGTGCCTGCCAGTTTTGACAGGCAATAACAGGGGCAGACCTGGAGTCCTTGTAAAGACCCCCAGCTGCCCAGGTAACATGCAGCACCCTGCGATCGTTGCGGAGTGCTACAGGAGAGAGACAGAGGGAACCCCCTCCTTCTGTCAAAACTCCTTACAGCTCACAGTCGCTTCCGACCGCGGCAGTAAGGGTTAAACTGCCGGGACCGAAGTTTACTTCGGTCCCGGCAGTGCGGCAGTGTCCCGGCTGTGTGTTGCAGGGGAGTGTGCACTGGGCAGCACCCACAAGAACCATGAACGTGTATACTCATCCCGGTGCAGGAACGTGTATCCTGCCTGGACGTGTATACACGTCCATAGTCGTTAAGGTGTTAATCAACGGACCCTGGCAGTATAATAGAAACTCCTTATGTCCTAAATACTCCCCTGATGACATAGCTGAATAAGGCGATAGAAATGCGTTGGTAGAACCAGTTGCCGGAGATGGATGACTGAGGGAGTGTGATTCCTAGATCGTCCGTGTGAGATGCTCTAATAGATCCAGGATGTGGATTATGGCACTCTGGAGCTAATATAATTGCATAATAACTACAATACAAGAACTTAATACACAATATTTGCTTTTTTATTTTTTATATAACCAATAAAAGGTAAATTTTAGGCACCTCTTACACTGGTATTGGTCAGCTGGTGATATATTAGAGAATATACCATAAAGAAATTTCATATTTATACAAGAAATTGAGTGAAAAAGAAAGTGGTACAGTGATCTCCTAGAATTTACAGAAACTGCAATAAAAGTTCTTTGAAATCTGCAGCATCAATAAGGCGCAGTATACTGTATCTTTTAACAGAATCTAAAAGGGTATTCCCTATTCAGTGATATTTACTGCTGGGAGAGCCTTCATCCTAAGAATAGGAGAAGGATTGTTTCCCAAATGCTTAGAGACACTGTTTATAGGTGGCCAGTGATCCTTTCATACTCTATAGGCAGAGGCATAGCTTGTAGCTTCTGAGCCTATATGCAAAATCTGCAACAGGGCCCCATATGCCAATTATAATACTGGTCTTTTATGGGGAAGATGTGCTTTGGGGCCCCCTTAGGCACCAGGGCCCCAGTGCGACTGCTACCTCTACAGCTTCACTCATGTCTATAGGGCTTTCAAGCATTGCTGACCTCAGAATGACAATTAATGAAGCTCTGATGACGCATGTCTGACTTCCACCGATCAGCTTGTTATCCTCTATTATGTTGAACACTTCTCTCTCTTGCAGTAATCCAGTAATCATTCAATGTTGATCCACTGCTAAAATTACTGTTAAGAAACAAGATGGACTGTTGACTCACTGAGGGATCAGATAACATGTTGCTTATAGTAGTCTATGTAGAGAGGAAGGGGGGGGGAACTGTAATAAGAGGGAATATCCAGTATAACTGAAGATTAAATAAAACTGAGAAGAAAAAAAATGGCAATGAAAAAAAAATTATATATATATATATATATATATATATATATATATATATATATAAATATATATATATATATATATGATAGATATAGTGCTATTTCTCATGTGCATAACATATCATCTACAATGATAGGTAGACTATGTTTTTCATGATTTAAACCTTTTATAGCCCATTGTTTGAAGAAATTGTAACGTGTCCTAGTCAGTTTGACCTCTTCCCTTTGTTGCGGTGGTCTCCTTTATTCGGAATACTTACATTTCTTTTTACTCTAAGAAAACTTGCCAGCAACATGAACTGACCAGGCTAATGTGAGAAGATGATGTATTTGCATTGGTTCTTGGAGCTGCTCATTTCCAGCCACCACATAATACATTTGCTTCTGTTAATGGATCTTACAAGTTCCTGTTATGAAGTTCTTGTCTTTGAGGAGATGCTCTCGGCTGCCAGGGCCTTGCTCAGCACCTAGAGTCCTAATTATTCTATGACAGAGGAAATGGAATATTTACAGAATAAAGGCTGTTCATAGAGGAGGTGCCGGGCTCCTACACACAGATATTAGACAGGGTAATACAACAATTACACAATCAGCATTGGACGTTCTACAGGAGAGTTTAGTTTTATTTTCTTGTTTCATCCCCATCTTTCAATGACTTGGTCATATGAATGCTTGTGTTTTGAAGGATACGTTGTGTTTTTTAATGGCACCATTGAGACATACATATTATGCAACATCACCAAGTGTATCCCTCCCTGCTATCTGAAGCTGCTGTGCAGAGTGATTCCTCCGCAGTTCCCTGGATGCTGCTGGAGCTGAACACAGGCTTCAGGGGTCAGTGTCTATATGTCAGCTATAAGCGCTGCCTCAACTAATAATTCTCTTGGTGATATTGGGCACCGCACAAAGAAGGAAGGGTATGTGTATTCTGGGTGTTGGATGCTGTGTTTGAATCATATACATGCTTAAATGGCCACTGTCATTTGGAAAAAGTTTGCTACATGGTCCCCAGAGCTGTTCATACTCAACACTGGTCTTGATAAAGTTAATAAAGATATGAGAAAATCCCTTGTGTTATTTCTCCATTGCCACAAATAGGAAAATTCCCTGATTTCCAACCATTGCGGAGATCACTGAACGAGTATAAACGGCACAAATCTATGAGGAAGTGTTCGCTTGGCAAAGTGGTAACCGTCCTAAATGCGAAGATTTGTGGAACCACTGGCTCTTACATTTTCCGAAAAAAACTGGTTATAAGGTGACACTCGAGATTAAGCAACATAAGACACCTTGCTACCTCACAGACACAATCTCATAACACATTCATTATTCTCCTTCAATTATTAATGTAGAGATGCAGATTGTTTGTGTTCGATTGTAATGGATTGATTGCTGCATTTTGATCCTGATATACAAATATCATTAGTAACATAGTAACAGAGTTCATAAGGTTGAAAAAAGACCAGAGTCCATCAAGTTCAACCTATATCCCCAATAAGTCCCTACTGAGTTGATCCCGAGGAAGGCATTTAAGGGGTACTCCACCTCTAAACATCTTATCCCCTATCCAAAGGATAGGGGATAAGATGTCTGATCACCGGGGTCCCGCTGCTGGGAACCCCCGCAATCTCTCCTGCAGCACCCCCTGTCATCTGGTGCATGGAGCGAACTTCGCTTCGTGCCTGATGACTGGCGATGCAGGGGCCGGAGGATTGTGACGTCATGGCCCTTCCCCCTTGTGACATCATGCCATGCCCCCTTAATGCAAGTCTATGGGAGGGGGCGTGGCGGACTAACAAACACACGTATAAATGACGAAGTATTTCCCTTTAGTTTACATAGATTTACCCATTTCATTCTATTCTATCTATATAACTTGGAACAGTGCTTGACATTTAATTCAATATTTTGTTATTATTGTCATGACATGTACTTTTCTCATTATTTTCTTTCAAATTTTTTAAAATTAATATAAAACTTTTTAAAAGAAAACATGTCCTCATGTCTTGTCATAAGTATGGATCCGGGAGAACGAGACCAGAGAAGTCTGCACTCGGTGTGATCCAAACTTTTTACATGTTTCTAGGACATGGCAACATTTTTTTCAAATGACAGGTACTCTTTAAAAATAACCAAATTTGTTAAAGGGGTTGGCCACTTTCTAAATAAGAAGGTTATAAAGCCTAATGCATGAAGTAACCACCCCATCTGCATTGATGTGCAGCAAGTAACCTCTTGTAGGAAGGAGACTATAGGCATACGCACGGGGTGTGTCGGGTGTACCTGACACACCCTAATCAAGCCCAGGAGGGGGGGGGATCCACCACCGAGCAGCCCGCAGGGGGCCCCCCGTCACATTCAGGACATCCCTGTGTCCCGAAAGATCTTTTCAGGACACAAGGATGTTCTGGCTACCTCTCTGCGGCCCCTGCATTAAAAACGCCGGGGCCGCCGGGAGGTGGCACACGTAGGACGTCACTGACGTCACATACATGCGCCCATAGGAGAAGAGCAGAGCGGAGAATCGAGGAGGAGGAGGACGCGCGCACGCATGGTAAGTCACCAGCACGTCATCTTCGGTGCTCCGACCACCACTCCTCCAGTCCCAGGACCTACTGCTATGGCCTATAGTCCATAGCAGTAGATCGTGACCCTGGACCGGAGGAGCGGTGGTCGGAACACTGAAGTGGGGCAGTACACAGGCATACAGCCTCCAGCCATACACTGTATATGGCTGAAGGCTGTATGTCTGTGGGGGAACTGTACTGCCAACCTTATGTGGGGGAACTGTACTGCCAACCTAATGTGGGGAACTGTACTGCCAACCTAATGTGGGGGGGACTTATACTGCACCTAATGTGGGGGAACTGTACTGCAACTAATGTGGGGGAACTGTACTGCACCTAATGAGGGGGAACTATACTGCCAACCTAATGTGGGGGAACTATACTGCCAACCTAATGTGGGGAAACTATACTGCCAACCTAATGTGGGGGAACTATACTGCCAACCTAATGTGGGCGAACTATACTGTCAGCCTAATGTACGGGGACTTATACTGCACCTATATGGGTGCAGGTCTGTTTATGTATGTGTGCATGCAAGCAAGAGTGTATTTGTGTGTGTGTGTGTGCATGTATATATATATATATATACATATATATATATATATATATATATATATATATATATATATATACACGCACGCACACACGCGGAGTGAGTTTGTGCTTTAGGGTGCACACCCTTATGCAATAGGCTGTGCACGCCTACGCAGAAGATGCTATAGATTCACAGACACTTCACATGGTCTTTAAGCCCATCAATGTTCCACTACTGCACAAATGTTCTCCCAAGTTACAGGCTGGATGGGGGAACAGAGCAGACAAGTATATTATTCATGTTAGAGCATATAACATATTTAGAAAGTGGCAAAACACTTTATGTAGCATTGGTCAATGTCTCTGATGGACACTGTCAGATGTGATTCCACCCACTATTCACATGCTACACCAATTACAGTAAAGTATTGGAGTATGTCTGGGAATCTGTATTAACAAAAAGGAAATGGTGCATTTTACCCAAAAATCCACGGCTAAACATTATGCGACAAAATTGAAGAAAAAACGTAATTTTGTAAAAATCCACGGCGAAACATTATGCGACAAAATTGAAGAAAAAACGCCATTTTGTAACTTTTGGGGGTTTCCGTTTCTACGCAGTACATATGCCGGTAAAAATGATACCTTATCTTTATTCTGTAGGTCCATACAATTAAAATGATCCCCTACTTATATAGGTTTGATTTTGTCATCCTTCTGGAAACAATCATAACTACATGCAGGAAACTTTATACGTTTAAAAATGCCATATTCTGACCCCTATAACTTTTTTATTTTTCCGCGTATGGGGCGGTTTGAGGGCTATTTTTTTGCGCCATGATCTGAAGTTTTTATCAGTAATATTATTGTTTTGATCAGACTTTTTTAACGCTTTTTATTCATTTTTTAATGGTATAAAAAGTGACCAAAAATACGCTATTTCGGACTTTGGGATTTTTTTGATGTGTACGCCATTGACCGTGCAGTTTAATTAACAATATATTTTTATTGTTCGGACATTTACGCACGCAGCGATACCACATGTTTATTTTTATTTTCCCTTTTTTTTCTGATGGGAAAAGGGGGGTGATTCAAACTTTTATTAGGGAAGGGGTTAAATCACATATATTAACACTTTTTTTCCCTTTTTTTTTTTTTTGCAGTGTTATAGGTCCCATAGGGGGCTATAACACTGCACACACTGATCTTTTACACTGATCACTGGCATGTATTAACAAATTTCCGCCCGGAGATTCCGAGTGCGGCCAGCGACTGAATCAGTCAGCGCTAGGACCACACGGACACTGCACTCTCCAAAAGACTGCAATGTGTTCCACGAGTATTTCCGCCTGAAGAATGAGCAACTCCATTCTTCAGGCGGAAATTTTCAAGCGGATTTTCCGTTCACAAATTCTGATTCACAAATTCCAAAGTGAATTTGTGAATGGAAACCCAATCACTATACTATACATTTTAGTAACCGGAATTTCTGCCTGCAATTTCTAAGCGGAATTACAGGTGGAAATTCCGTAGTGTGAACCTAGCCTTATCCTAGCATCCTGAAACCGATTTCTCAGTGCGACCTATCGGTGGCTTTCAGAAGGGTTATGCTCACCCCTTTGAACCTTTGGAGAATGTCGTCCTCAGTTTTCTTTCTTGGAAGATTACTTCTTATTCGCCATAGACACATCACCAACAGAATTTGAGAGCTTCAGTTTTTTATTTTTTATTTTATTTGAGCCTTATACCATGTTTCTTTCAGACAGAGTTCTGTTAAGATTGATCCCTACATTCATCCCTAAGGTACCTACCTTTAGGAATATTAACCAGGTGATCTCTCTACCTGTTTTGTGCCCCTATCCATCATCCTCTGAGGAGAGAGATCTTCAAGTAGGGGAACTTAAAAAGCCATTAGAGTTCTTTGATGGTCAAGACCTAGCTCCTGCTACTTTTTTAGAGAGTCTTTTTAGGAGTCTTATTCCTTAGGAACAGAGTTGTGGTGCGTCTTCCTGGAGCTTACACTTTATTAGCCACTATAAGCTTGATATTCGAAGTTCAGAAGATGCTGCCATAACGGTGGACTGTTGTGAACTCAGTCCGGCTGGAAGACCCTTCCCATTAGCACTACTTCTTGCTAGGTCCCCACTTGTGCTTCTGGTTAGGCTGTAAGGGAAGCCTTATTACTACCAATAAATTTTAATCCCTTTCCTTTATTTCTACTTTATATATCCCACACTGTATTGGGGGTTTCTCTTAAGGGGACCTTTAGGAGTTTATTAATTTAATTAATTTATGATGAGGCGATTTATGTAAAAAATATCTGCCTGTCCTATGTTATGGTCACGGCAGGTGCTGGATCCTCTGGGCCTAAGTGGATGATGACGTGAGCCGTGCCAGGGAGCGGAGTCTAAGGTGCTGCTGGTTTTCACCAGAGCCTGCGGCAAAGCCGGACGGTCTTGCTGCGGCAGGAGGCACCCAGGTCGCTACCCCTGGCACGACTCGTCCACACAGGTAGCTGGGAGGTGGCGTGGCACAGAAGTAGACTGGCAGGATGTGGAAGGATGGCAGTAGGTCAGGGCAGGAACACAGGTGCAGGCTAGGAAGGTAGCAAGGAACAGGTACATAGTAACAGAGACACAGAACTTTCACTATGGCAATAGACAACCAAAGATCCGGCAGGGAACCAAGGGAGAAGCTGACATTTAAGGACTAGGGTGCAGGTGTAGACACTTGACTAAATAAGCACTGGGCCTTTAAAAGTGAGAGCTCTGGCACGCGTGCGCCCTAGGAGGCGGGGGCACGTGCATCGGGGCTGCGAGGACAGGGAGGTGAGTGACGGGCTAAGATTCACATGCGGGCGCATCCCGCAATGCAAATCTCAGCCCTGCCAGCAGTGGGGACATGACAGAGCGCTCACGGACAGCATGTCTGGCCGGAGCGCGGATGTTACATCCTAATTGTTTCATAAGCAGAAATACCCCACTTGTGCTGCTGTTAGGAAGACTAAGGAAAGACAAATTATCGTTAGGAATTAACGCTTCTTCTGCCACTCCAGGCAGCAGTTTTCTGACAGCAGAACAGACTCCCGGTACCTTAATGAGATCATTAATTCGGCCTCTGTTTAACTATTTTTTCCTTTTAAATACTGCACTTGGAAGCAAGCCAACATTTCCTTGACTGTATCATTGTTACGGGGAGTGGAATTAGGAACAGAAGAGCTTATGCATGGTAACCAGACAGTAAAGGGAGATGTTCTCTGTAAGATATGGTAGCTGACATCCTTAGCGTGACCTGCAATAATTCGCAATCTGTGGTTTATAAAAAGCCATATTATGCAATCCAGATAACAAAAAGCAGGAGGAGCAGATTTCATCAGATCCTCAGCATCACTGGCTTTTGCAATGTGTTTCTATTGCTTTGAACATCAAACATTTTAGACTTGTATTACAGTTTTGCTTTCATGTCAATATAAAAGCTATGGGTACAGCATAGATTTTCAATGCGCCCAAGTTTTACATAAGGTGAAATAAATAAATATATATATATATATATATATATATATATATATATATATATATACACATACACACAAACCGTTCAGAAAGGAAACTTTTGTAAATGGCTAACTCTAAAAAAAAATACTAAAAAATACTTGCTGTGCTTTTCAAAAAGATCAATCGCTGTAGAAAAATCGGCCATTAAATTTCCATCGGTCCCGTCTCCGTCACTTCCCCTTCATTAGAGTCTTTCCAAGTCTGTGTAACAAGATTCATCAAACAGACAAGGGGGTGAGCGCGCCTCATTTTATCTTACCTAACTGTAATTGGTGCCCTTCAAAGTTTGAAGATTTTGCCTACTGGGTCAGACTGACTTTGAATTATTCACGACGACCTTTGACCCATGTCCTTTACATGCTGGTGTAAAAAAGATCAAGGCAATGATGTTTTTTTCTGTTTCTACTGCAAATGCCAAAGCTATGTGCTAATATGAATGCAGCAAAGGATTTTCTCTCTCTCAGAAGCTGGCTGGATATAGGAGAGGTATTCAATCTCCATAACAGTCTGTGCTAACATTGTATATATCAAGACTATTGTTCAAGCCAAGTAATAAGAGCAGACCTCTAGTATCTGGAACGTGTGCACATTTCTGACATAATAGTATGACAGACCTCTCACTTCAATGATTTGCTGTAATACACTCCACATTATGGAAAGATAAAATAAATATTTATCAGTATATTTTTATTTCTGCATTGCTGTATTAATAGAAATCCAAAGTGTAGATGAAGATGGCAGCACTCACCAGTACAGTAGAAAATCTTCTTTACTAAAGTGCAAACTCACATGTAGTGTGGCCGGACCAGGACGCCAAGCAGAATCAGCAGCATCTCTGACAGCTGTTTCACGTGCGCAAGACACGCTTCATCAGATCCTGCCCCTTCAGTCCAGGTTACATACTTAAAAACACCTGTATCGTGACGTGGAAGGAAGGTAGGCTTTACAAAAGTGAAAATACATTAAAACCTGTAATAAAAACAACATCTGTATGTACAAAATTCATTACAAAAACACGCTAAAGTCAAGGTGGTCATTTAAGCCCAAATTTCCTTGCGTATTGACTCTTAAAATCCATCGCACTTCTGTTTGTAAAAGGGCTTTTTGTCTATCTCGGCTGTCTTTGACAATAACCCTTTCTATACCGTGAAAGGATAGGCACTTGATGTCTCCATTGTGTTTTTCTAGGACATGACTTATTAGACGCGGAGCACCTTTTTAGACCTCATAGAATAGTTAATGTGTTCACGGAACCTCACATTCATGGGCCTTTTAGTACTTCCTATGTAAAAACAGCCACATTTGCAGTGAATGACCTATACTACCCACCTAGTGCAGAAAGTGATGAGACTTTTTATGTCTATTCTAGTACCACCTACCATTACAACTTTACCGGAGAGTAAGTGTGGACACCAAGTACATGTGCCACACTTGTGGTTGGCAAGAGGTCCTGATTTACTGAGCCAATCCGATCCTTTCTTACCGGTATCAAAAGAACTGCTAGTAAGTGTATATTTAAAGGGGTATTCCGGGCAAAAACATCTTATCCCTTATCGAAAGGATAGGGGATAAGATGTCTGGGCCGCTGGGACCCCCCACGATCTCCCTGCAGCAGCCCGCATTCTATGCGTAGCTGCGTCTGCAGTTTTGGAAACCGACGGGCTTCCGAGACGGGGATGTGATGTCACGCCACGCCCCCTCCATTCATGTCTATGGAGGGGGGGGGCGTTGCAGCAGTTACGCCCCCTCCCATAGAAATGAATGGAGGGGGCGTGGCGTGACGCCACGTCCCCGTCTCGGAAGCCCGGCGATTTCCGAAACTGCGCACAGAATGCGGGCTGCTGCAGGGAGATCGTCGGGGGTCCCAGTGGTGCCCCCTTTCGATAGGGGATAAGATGTTTTTGCCCGGAAAACCCCTTTAAGATTTTTACATCTCCTAAATGCTACTAGGGGTCTGTCGGCTATCATTTTATGAGAAACCAATTTTTATTAATACCACTTTTTATCAGATCAGCAAGGGGGCTATATTTAAAAGGAAAACAAAACCTACTTTTCCCATCTTTTCTACAGTTTTTCTTTTGTTTATTTTGTAAGGGGGTACTCCTATCCTGTGAAAACACTCGTGAAAGTTCCTCATCTAGAATTTTTTCTGGGTAATTCCTGGCCAGAAAACGCTCCTTCAGTTTGCCTGCCTACATCCAAAAAACGTTAATAGAACTATTAATACGCCGAAGGCATCAAAACTGCCCATACGGTACCGCACGTTTTACATGATTAGTGTGGTAGCTGGCGTAATGGAGGAGGTAGCTGGCGTAACCAGAGGTAATCAGGTGGCCATCTTCAACCTGTACTAACACATCTAAAAATTCTAGACTTTTTTCATCTACTTTAGAAGTAAATTTCAGATACATGTAATTAGTGTTATTTAGGTACTGTACAAATGTATTGAACTCCAATGAGGTGCCATCCCAGGCGATGAAAACATCATCTACAAACCTGAGACAGCACCTCATGGAGCCTAAAAATGGATTATCATTTGTAAAAAAAACAAACAGTTTTTCAAAAGCTGCAACATAAAGGTTGGCTAAAGTGCAAGCTACAGGGATGCCCATGGCCAGATCCCCGATTTGTTTGAACCATTCACTGTCGAACTGAAAATAATTGTTTTTAAAGTACGAATAAAAAAGAATCACAAAAGAAGTTGATCACTTCAGGACTTTTTCCAGTCCCTGCTAATATATCTCTGATCATTGCTACACCAAGTTGCTGGGGGATACTTGTATAAAGGGATTCAATATCTATAGAGGTCAACAGCCCTTTGCTGGCCAAGGTAGATCTTTAAGGAAGGTGAGAAACTGATTCGTACCCTTCACCAGCTATGGCACCTCCTGACAAGGAAAGGAAGAAATCAGTCTCTCAGCTTTACCTTTAGAAATAATACCTTTTTCAGTGTAGCAACAAAGCAGACTTTGGAGGTGGGACTTATTTCTCGGTAGGATTCTCTGACAGTCTCACAGTTGATCACGTCATTCAATTGGCATTTCGCTCCATTTGTATAATAGTCTGTAGTCATAATTACCGTATTATTGCCCTTATTGAACTTCATGATAATTATGTCATCCATTTTCTTTAGACGTGCCAAAGCTTGACGTTCACCTATTGTGAGATTGCGGGGATCAACAGGATACATTACAGATTTTATTTCAGCCAATACTCTGGTGAACATATCCAAATTGCTACCGGGGGATATTGGGGGACAGAACGTGGATTTCACTCCACCTGTAAAGTCCTGTATTTCTAAAATGTCATCCTCTCTCTTATATCCTCTCCTAAAAATCCGGACTGGGATTATGTATTAAATGGGAGAACACTTGGGACGACTGACATGGAAAAGGACTTAGGAGTCTTAGTTAACAGTAAATTTAGCTGTAGTGACCAGTGTTGGGCAGCTGCTGCCAAGGCTAATAAAATCATGGGGTGCATCAATAGGGGCATAGATGCCCACGACAAGGAAATAATTCTACTGCTGTACAAATTACTAGTCAGACCACACATAGAATACTGTGTACAGTACTGGGCACCAGTGTACAAGAAAGATATAGTGGAGCTGGTGAGGGTTCATAGACGGGCAACCAAAGTAATACAGGGAATGGGAGGACTACAGTACCCAGAAAGATTGTCAGAATTAGGGTTATTTAGTTTAGAAAAAAGAAGGCTTAGGGGCGACCTAATAACTATGTATAAATATATCAGGGGACAGTACAGAGATCTCTGCCATGATCTATTTATACCCAGGATTGTATCTATAACAAGGGGGCATCCTCTACGTGAAGATGGCCACCTGATTACCTCTGATTTCAGGAAACCAACGGCATGTAATTCCCTCCTCCATTACGCCAGCTACCACACTAATCATGTAAAATGTGCGGTACCGTATGGGCAGTTTTTACGCCTTCGCCATATTAATAGTTCTGATAATGAGTTTTTGATGCAGCATTTAATGGCCAGAAATTACCCAGAAAAAATTCTAGATGAGGCACTTTCACAAGTGTTTTTACAGGATAGGAGTACCCTCTTACAAAATAAACAAAAGAAAAACAGTAGAAAAGATGGGAAAAGTAGTTTTTTTTCCCTTTAAATATAGCCCCCTTGCTGATCTGATAAAAAGTGCTATTAGTAAAAATTGGTTTCTCATTAAAAATGACCCCGATTTAAGTAAAATGATAGATGACAGACCCCTAGTAGCATTTAGGCGATGTAAAAATCTTAAATATACACTTAATAGCAGTTCTTTTGATACCGGTAAGAAAGGATCAGATTGGCTCAGTAAATCAGGACCTCTTGGCAACCACAAGTGTGGCACATGTACTTGGTGTCCACACTTACTCTCCGGTAAAGTTGTAATGGTAGGTGGTACTAGAATAGACATAAAAAGTCTCATCACTTTCTGCACTCCGTGGGTAGTATATGTCATTCACTGCAAATGTGGCTGTTTTTACATAGGAAGTACTAAAAGGCCCATGAATGGGAGGTTCCGAGAACACATGTATTCTATGAAGTCTAAAAAAGGTGCTCCGCGTCTAATAAGTCATGTACTACAAAAACACAATGGAGACATCAAGTGCCTATCCGTTCATGGCATAGAAAGGGTTATTGCCAAAGACAGCCGAGATAGACAAAAAGCCCTTTTACAAACAGAAGCACGATGGATTTTAAGAACAAACGCGCAAGGAAATTTGGCCTTGAACGACCGCCTTGACTTTAGCGTGTTTTTGTGATGAATTATGTACATACAGAATGTTTTTTTTTTATTATGGTTTTAATATATTTTCACTTTTTTAAAGCCTACCTTCCTTCCACATCATGGTACAGGTGTTTTTAAGTACGTAACCTGGACTGAAGGGGCAGGGTCTGACGAAGTGTGTCTTGCGCACGAACAACAGCTGTCACCCATGCTGCTGATTCTGTTTGGCGTCCTGGTCCGGCCGCACTACATGTGAGTTTGTACTTTAATAAAGAAGATTTTCTTCTGTACTGGTGAGTGCTGCCATCTTCGTCTACACTTAGGATATCTTTGGACTTTCTATGCTATATTGGTACAGCACCCGTGTTCACACAGTTATTGCAGCAGCACTTTAGGAGCTTACCTTGTTGCATTGTGACTGTTTCATAGTGGAGTTTGCCATACAGGGGCTATGCGCTGACCACTGTGACTTTTTCTTGACATTGCTGTGTCAATGTCAACTAAGCACCCATAACACTAAATAAGCATAAAGTCAAGTCAGAGGATTCTACTTAGTGGAAATAGGATTTCCTAAAGATTTAACTGCCAGGAAAAGTTAGTTTGGTCCCATTGCAATCTTGGCATCAGTGTTGTACAAGAAGATAAAAGTTACTATTGCAGGTAATTTGATTTTCCATTAAAAAAAGAGAAGTACAATGCATAAAACCCCACGCAATCTCCTGTACGGGGCCCCAAAAGAAGCAGCACCTGACACTCCCCATCCATATCTCTCTATGGGAGAGCCAGAGATAGCCGAATGGCTTTCCCATAGAGATATATGGAGGGGGCATGTCAGCTGCCACTGCGTGCAGGGGATGGCACACTCTATTCCAGGGAAGAGCTGGGGCCACGTACAGGAGATTGTGAGGGGATAAGTTTCTATGAATGATATTTCTCCTTTAACCTTCGCAATATGCTTCCTTAATGGAGGATGTTCTGTCTCAGTCAGTGATCAGCTGAGCTGGCAAGTCCTGCACAAAGGAGATTGAAGATCAAGGGACCGGACAGGGAGCTGCAGGGTGGACCAGTGCAGGATGGGGGCTAGTTTAGTATAGCTTTTTGCTCTATTTTTCTTTGTGCCCCCACTGTTTGTCCAAGTTAGCTGTCACACTGTTCATCAAAATCTTAACACATTCCAAGTGCCCTGGACCATGGCATTAGATGTGAGGCCTCACCAGCCCCAACTGCCATCACTGTTCATTATTACCTCCTTAGAACTGGGCCTCCAAAGAACACCCAAGGGTAAGTTTTTTGTGATTAGCCCCTGACTTCCAATAAAGAGCTTTTGGCTCTGTGGCTCCATTCTGTGTCAATGTGGGTGCATACAACCCAGCTTGTCACAAACAGAAGTAGAGAAATTCTCTAGCCCAAGGGAATACTTGTCTGCATTTTCATATGTACGAATCCATATAGCAAGGAACTAGCCGGTGAGCACAATGCTCTGATTTGTGACTCACACAATAAGATATCGTAGATTTGTCCATCTCACAGAGGTATATATATACACGCAGCACTGAAGATATTGTGAGATATAAAACTTCACTTTTAATTGTTAAGCTAAAATCCCATAGCAAAAATTCTGTAAGTGCTCATAGTTAAATCACCTTTCAAAATACTCTCAGGCGCCATCAAACGTGTACAAGCTATTATTTACCGCATGTGAGTAATAATAGTTACATAGTAACTTCAGTCCAGATGCATCTGTTATATAGACTGTTACTCTTGTTGCATCATCTTTTCAGACAATCTTGTATACAGCAACAGCAACTAGAGGAGAGCCCAGAACAGCCTGATTAAGGAGTTATGTTAACCCCTTCCCACAGAATGCCTTCTATAAATGGCCGATTGTGCAGGTACTTCGCACATCCCGCCGTTTATATAAGACATTCAGTTAACTGGCGATGTGGTTAAAGCTCAAAACAATCTTCTCTTCTGAGCATTGTAGTTCACCCGCAAAGCACTTAACATCCACATATGGGGTATTTCCATACTCAGAAGAAATGGGATTACAAATTTTGGGAGGCATTTTCTCCTATTACCTCTTGTAAAAATTGTAAATTTGAGGGGAAAAATGCATTTTAGTGGAAATTTTTTTTTTTCATTTACACATCCGACACATTTACACATCCCGAAAAGATGTCAAACCCAAGTGGGGTGTTAAGGTTTACTGTACCCCTTGTTATGTGCTTTGAGGGGTGTAGTTTCCAAGATAGTATGTTATGTGGGGTTCTTTTTTGCTGTTATGGAACCATATTGGCCTCCTAAATGCCTAGGTTAATTACCGCACCTTGCGATACATTGGCGGTGTGAACCTTAAGATTTATTGGAAGCAATAACCATCGCAGCTGCAGTCTGGTCCGGACTTCTACCGTGATTTGCCACCAACCCGAACCTGCTGGGAAAGATCCATCTTCCACCCGCCCTGAGATCACATCATTCTCCATTACCATCCACCACGAGGGACGCCAGCGCTGTGCCCGCCCTGCAATATCATCACAGGAGCAGTACGGAGGCCACTGGGGACGTTGTGCCAAACGCACCCCTGCACAAGTAAAACTCTGCACAGGTGACAGCCCTATGCCAGCGCAGCCGGCGTGTGGTGAACGGAGTTAACGTCGAGCGTCAGGAGCGGGTGAGATACATTGTACCAGCAGTATCCAATACAGATCAGTCCAAGTCTGTATTAGCCAAAAAGACTGAAACAAGTAACCATTCAGTGGATACACTATCTAATATATCATCTGCTTATATATTTCCTGCAAAGACTTATTGTATCAGCTGCATCTAAGAAGGACACATTATCTTTTTCCAGACTGGTACTCCTAATATAATTTTATATTATATATTTTATGGTTGCCAGAATATAAAGTCTTCCCTTTTTTTTTTATAATTAGGCGATTAATACCACTAGGGCCCAGTGGAATATTCACCGTTAATATATCTGTGCCAGGATTAGAGTAATTTTATATAATTGTTTTATATATGTATAATAAAATTTATATCAATTGAAGCATCTGTATATTAATTTGGAATTCATTGTGTACCCTTTAGGGGTAAAATCCTAGAAGGATTGGTTATATATTCTTTATATATTATTTTATTCCCGGACGTTGGGGTTTCGGCATATAACCAACCATATCCTCGGATTTTTGATTTGTGAGCTGCACACATTTTCCCTTTTTTTACATATAATATAAATTATCCCGCATGGTGCCGTAAAAAAATAAATAAATAAATAAAAAAAGCGCTAAATTCGCCAATTTTGGTGAAAATAGTGGAATAAAAAAAGATCAAAAGGTAGCACGTAGCACAAAAATGATACCAATACAAAGTACAGCTCATCCCGCAAGAAATAAGCCCTTACTCAATGGCGTCGGTCAAAATATAAAAAAAAGTTACGACTGTTGGAAAATGAATGGCAGAAAAAGAATTTTGCTCAGAAAAGGAAAAAGAACATAGAAAGCTATATAAAATGGGTATCGCCATAATCGTACCGACCCACAAAATAAATATAACATCACTTTTACTGCACAGTGTACACCATAAAAAAATTTAATAAAAAAAAGCCAGAAATTTTCCAGCTTTTCACAAAATTTTGAAGTTTTTCACAAAAAATGCTTCATGTGTCAACAAAAATGCACCATTTATATAAAGTACAATATGTCACGAAAAAACAATCTCAGAATCGCTCTGCTCAGAAAAAGCGTTCTAAAGTTATTACCATTTAAAGAGATACATGTCAAATAAAAAAAAAGAGCCTGGCCATAGAGGTAAAAAATGGGTCGGTCCTTAAGGGGTTAAGGCCAAATGACCTCGGTACTCAAGGGTTAAGGAGGAGGGAGGCACACGTCAATGCCGTCTGTAGAGACAAAGCCAGGAGAGAACAGACTGGTGGAAAAGAAAATTTGCAGCTTCACACACTTCCACATGTCCCGGTGCCAATGTGTCACGTAGATGTTCTCTTTACTGATTAGAATAAGATACTGAAACCAGTTCTATTTTCTAGTCTGTTTCTATTTTCTGATTGTTTCATATTTAGTACTTATGGAGACAGCCTTTTTGTGTATATTTTTTGCATGTATACATTTTTTGCAATTTTTGCAGATTTCTCAAACATCTTTCAGCACCATGCAAAAAGCACTAGCTGGGCTTTTTTCACTGGATGTACATGCTATGCAAACCCACCAAAAATTTGCAACTGTACACCACGCCAAGCAAAGCTTTAGAAAAGGGCTTTTTTTTTTTTTTTTTTTTTTACATGTTTTGAAACTCACAGCCATTTTTATTGTACTTGTGCCATTTTTGTACTTTGTAACTGCACACAAGGATGAATGATACATTCAACTACCCCCCCCCCCCCCCCCCCATGTGCAGATGGGAGGAACTTCCATGATATCAAACATCACTGCAGCACTTTATAGCCCAAATTTGCCCAAAAGAATCTTCTCAGTCAACGTCTGCCTGGAGACAGCAAAAAAGCACCTAATGGTCTCTGGTCTAATGAAACCAAGATCATAGTTTTTGGCCTCTATTCTAAGTTCTGTCTGGAAGAAACCAGACCCTGCTCATTACCTGCTCGATACCAATCCTACAGTGAAGCATGAGCAATGGGATCATGCTGTGTGGGTGTTTTTTATCACCTGGGACAGGGAGACTGGTCAGGGTTGAGGGAAAGCTGAATGGCATGAAGGAAAGACATATTGTTCATGAAAACCTGCTCTGGATCTCAAACTGGGCTGAGGGTTCACCTTCCAAAAAGACAATGACCTTAACCACACAGCCAAGATAACACAGGAGAGGTAGAGACAACCCTGTGAATGTCCTTGAGTGGACCAGCCAGAGCCCTGACTTAAAGGGATACTCCAGCCCTAATACATTTTATCCCCTAAGTATAGGGGTTAAGATGTCTGATCGCGGGGGTCCCGCCGTTGGGGACCCCCGCTATCAGTCATTCAGCACCCACCTTTGCGAGCTCTCCGCAGCGCTGGAGGCTCTGAGTGTGCAGCGTGATGACCACGGGGCCGGAGTATCGTGACATCACAACTCCTACCGCGTGTGATGCCACGCCCTGCCCCCTCAATGCAAGTCTATGGGAGGGGGCGTGACTTTTCTCTGGTCGCTGTACCTGAATTTCCAGTTCTTCTGATCGACGTGGACAACCCAAGTTCTGATTCCCGGGCGGCTGCACCGTGTTGCCATACTTGAAAGCGCTTACGGTAGTTGTGTATCTCACACAACTGGAAAAGGTGAGCACGCACTCACTCCTTATACCTTTTGTTATTAATCTACTTTATGCAAACGTACTGTCCCATGGGAATCTCTACTCTTTATTTTTTCTCAATACAGATGTATCTTTCAATGTTTGGAATCCATCTGGTCCTAAATGAAGGAGTGCAACACGGCCTCTCTCAACTAGGGTACAGTGTAAGTAAAGCAGCAAATGTTACCAATAAAACCAAAAGCATGACGAAGAATACTATTACACTATATATGCTAAGATTCGGAAAATTAAGGCCACCTATAAATTTAGTTTTCTACAATTTATAGACCTTAAAGGGGTTATCCAGGAAAAAAAGTTTTTTTTATATATCAACTGGCTCCAGAAAGTTAAACAGATTTGTAAATTACTGTACTGTACTTGTAAAAAATCTTAATCCTTTCAGTACTTATGAGCTCTGAAGTTTAGGTTGTTCTTGTCTGTCTAAGTAATCTCTGATGACACGTGTCTCGGGAACCGCCCAGTTTAGAAGAGGTTTGCTATGGGAATTTGCTTCTAAACTGGGCGTTTCTCGAGACACGTGTCATCAGAGATTACTTAGACAGAAAAGGACAACCTTAACTTCAGAAGCTCATAAGTACTGAAAGGATTAAGATTTTTTAAAAGAAGTAATTTACAAATCTGTTTAACTTTCTGGAACCAGTTGATATATAAAAAAAAAGTTTTTTCCTGGAATACCCCTTTAATCTGCGAGCTCCAGCTCGAGCCCCAAATACATTTTCTTTATGCTGACCAATATTTTTTCATCAGATTTTTTCAATAGGATTGGTCAAAATTGATTGGTCAATTTGTAATGGGAAATGAAGCATCAGGAAGTAAATAATTTTAATCAAATATGTTCGGCCGGCAAAGGATAAAAATGGAGCGTTTTCCAGGATTGCGTTACCTGAACCACTGAAGAGAGAAACAGGAACATATTTAGTTTGTAGATGTAAGAGAGATTATTAGGCAATGTGACACCCAAATAAGGTAAGGACTCTCTCCTCCATTCAAAAGGGAATGGGAACGGCCATCTTTGTCAAACCGAGACAAAGAGATAGCCAGTACACGAGACTTAGAAACATTAAGACAGAACGCAGATATCCTACAAATAGGTCATTTTGTAAAGACACATCAAATTTCATTTTGCGCTTTCATGTTGTCTGCCATCCCTAGGTAGGTGGGGAAATCCTCCTATTCAGATATTTAAAAAGAAAAAAAAAAAAAGGTAGCTAACCAATTCCCCACGTCATTACTCAGTAAGAGAGTCGGCTACAAGGTCCAAAATCCCACAAAGCTGGTTGATATACAATAACGTGTACACATTGGCCCTCATTTACTATTCTAAACCCGACTTGTCTTGTCGGGTTTTTTTGGCGCATCTTTGTCTGCGATATGTCGCAGACATCGTGCGCCAGTCTGCGACAGGATGCAACATTTTTTCCCGACGGACCCGATGTGGATTCTCCCAAACCTGAAAAAGGGGCATAACCCGACATTTCTGAGCTTTCCCACGTATTTATAAAGGTTTCCAACCCGAATTTGTTGAATTGTTGTGGATTTTTTCCCGACAACTCAGAGGAGTTGGAAACCAAAACCAACAAAACCCACGTGCGACAAACAGGATGGGACATAATAATAAATACCAGGGGAAAAAAGCAGTCGGGTAAGAAAGCAAGATAGACTTCCAACCCGATTTTCTAAGTAAATGAGGGCCAGTATTGGTATCAATAGGAAATCAAAGTGTAGGTTTCTTTGTGGGTTTTAACTCCTTACAATTTTTTTTATTTCCACCGTATTTACTAAGCTTTCCCTACATTTTGCTCTTTTCCCTTCATTTTGCTCTTTTTACACATGTTCTGATCTGTCGGGTTTTCCATGATCCTATCTGTCCACCACATTTTCTGTGGAAACCTTAGTAAATATGTTTGTTTTTTGTGAAAATGTCGGGTGAAAATGTCAGAATCTGGCGCACAACCCGACAAAACATGTTGGGTTTACAATAGTAAATCAGGGCCATGGTCTCAATAAAGATACATCTCAAATGGTTCAACCTTAAAGGGGTACTCCGGTGGTCAATGTGTTTTTCTGTTTGTGACTTACCCTATTTGTTTTGTTTCATCTCTATTCTTGTTGTCTATTCTTGTTGTCTTTTTATCACCCACTTTGTTTTCCTATCTTTGCTACTATTTCCTGTTTCTTGCTGTGCTGAAAACTATAAATCCCAGCATACCACATGCCTTGCTGGTTTGGGGCGGCTCCTTTTTTTTGTTTGTTCCACCCTTTACCCACCCTACTATTTTCCCGGGTCAGCCCCCTTATACACAGAAGACTAATATAATCAGCCCTGATTGGGATACACTGGCATACACACACAAAAGGGACTACAACTCCCAGCATGTGTCATTCAGTCTTCAGTCTGTGGTATAACACCAGCCTGCTGCCTCTGTAGTCTCCTGGGGGTTGTAGTTCACCACACCTCTATAGGGCATACACCAGTGTTTCCCAACCAGGGTGCCTCCAGGTGTTGCAAAACTACTACTACCAGCATGCCCGGACAGCAAAAAGCTGTCCGGGCATGCTGAGAGTTGTACTTTTGATACAGCTGAAAACACCCTGGTTGGGAAACAATGCACTTTGTTTGTAATATACTGAATAGGCTAGGCCAGTGTTTCCCAATCATTGTGCCTCCAGCTGTTGCAAAACTACAACTCCCAGCATGCCCAAAGGCTGTCAGGGCATGCTGGGAGTTGTAGTTTTACAACAGCTGGAGGCACACTGGTGTAACATGATGTGTATGCTGAATAGGCTAGGACAGTGTTCCCCAACCAGTGTGCCTCCAGCTGTTGCAAAACTACAACTCCCAGCATGCCCAAAGTCTGTCAGGGCATGCTGGGAGTTGTAGTTTTGCAACAGCTGGAGGCACACTGGTTTGTAAACACTAGCATACACACACATAACAGGGACTACAACTCCCAGCATGTGTCATTCAGGAGTCCCCCCCTCACACATAGAAATCATCCCCAGTCTGAGATTTATTCCCCTGCAGTCTATACATCCCCAGCCCGAGCACTTTGTTATCCTCCCCTTCAGATAACACTCTCATCTTCTCTGTCTTCTTTCAGTGCAGACCTGCGTCCTCCAGGGGGAGGGGAGATGAGGAGCTGTGTATGTCCTCTCTCTCCCCCTGCTCTGGCTTCTTTCTCTCATGCACACCTGTGTCCTCCAGGAGGGGGAGATGAGGGGGCGTGGCCTATCTCTCTCATCCAGTTCTGAAAGAACATAGAAAAAAAAGCCATGACATGTTGTCCACTGCCTAATCCTAACCTGTGGACAACAGTAAGAGATCCATCACAGAACTACAGAACTTCCTGGCCCACAAACAGGTAAGAAAAAAAGACACATGCTACACAAACATATAATACATGTCAATTGCAAAAAACATGACCATTAAAAGAAGATGCAATATAGCCAAAAATCTTAACCACCGGAGTACCCCTTTAATGGAAATCTATCTCCATTTCTGACATGTCTGTTTTAGTAAATGTGTGTATTAACCATGAATGAACAATTCTGGATAGTCTTTTCTTAGAACTCATTTATGAATAAATTGAAAACTGGGGCTACCATTTCCCTTGTCAAGACAGTGTCTAATACTAAGAGCACTGGTAATACCCAGTTGGAAATGTATTCACATTTTATTCCTAGAAGCTTTGAAGAAATATAACCCAAAAGAGTTATTTCATTAAGGATGCAGGTCAGTAGAGCTGACAGGTCCTCCCTAACAGTATGTTCACATGTTCGGAAAGTGTGTGAAATTTCTGCCAGGAAAACACGGATGGACATTCAGCTTATTTAAAAGTCTGACAGGCACTAGGACCGCCCCGAGATGCACCTCATAGACGATGATCTCATAGACCGCAGTGCATTTCCATGCGAAATACGGAGAAAGAATAGACATGACCATTCTTCCGGAATCGGGATTTCTGCCACAGAAATTCCACCGTGTAAACAGTGCAGCAGAGTCCCATTGAAATCAATGGAACTCTGCTGCAGCTAAATGTCTGTGTGGAATATTCCGCCATGTGAACAAACCCTAAAGGTGTCTGTACAGGTGCAGTGCTAAGTACTCCCATTTACTCATATAACTGATGTCTACTTGTATAGACCAAAAAGTAAAACCAAAAATAAGCTTAGAGGATTTCCTAAAACAAAATAGCATCAATGGGGATCGAGAGAGTTCTAAACTGAACACTCATCCTTCCTTTCATCCATAGCCTCTTCCTTGTCTATTTTAAACCATATTAACTATGTAAGTCCCTACCTAGTCATGTCAATTATTTCAGTAATCCCCCAAATCTGTCATCTATATGTGTCCCTTAAGCAAGAGAAGAAGCTTAGGCGCTGGTTTAGGTATGCAAGAGAATGAGAAAGGCAGCTGGAGCTCCCATCATTCACCAGTGACCTGGGAAGTAATTGCTCATTGGGGAAGGAAATCTCTAATTTTCCCAAATCAATGACTTCCTTCCTTCATAGACGTACCATGGATCAGACAGCAACTGACATAAAGGACGATTCCTAACACAGTATAGGATATGTCAGGAAACATTTTTACCTGCAATTGTTTTTGTTACATAGATAGTATGGTCTGCTGTGCGTTGCCATAGAGAGGTATACAGTGATAAAAAAGTATATGATACAGTATATGTTGCTTTACAATAAGATTAAATAAGCAACGTACAGCTATTTGCAGGAAAATGTTGCAGCCTTCAAAGAGATTATATATATATATATATATATATATATATATATACACATATATACACACACACACACAGTATAAGCAGCATATAATACCCACTGAACCAGCCTTCTTTACACCACACAAGCTGGAAGCAGAGAGGGATGATCACTGTGATGTGTACTGTGAAAAAAAATAAAATAAATACGAATATTCGTAATTGCGAATATATAGTGCATTATTCGCGAATAAAATTCGTATTGCGAATATTCGCGAGCAACACTAGTCATAATGTCCAAGCTTAAGTGAAAATTTTCGAAGTCATGTGCAACCTATCCGCTGCGAGTTTCCCCTAACTGACTTCAAAGGGCAACTAGATAATTCACTTGCGGACTTCTTTAGCGCAAAATCCAAACGTGGAATTTAAGCTGCGGGAAACCAGCAGCAGATAAGTTACATGTGACCATACCTTTGTGTTGTAAAAGACTAAACAGCCATAGACCTTGTAGTAACAAGCACATACGACAATCACCAAAGTGTTTTCTCTGACAATATAACAATAGCAAAATCTTGTTTATGACACAGTAAGAGACTTCAATCCCTGAAGAGAGAGGTTTTAATTTACTGCGGGCCTGGGGATATAATTCACAAGGAATTTTACCCACAAGGCCTAGGGCATGTGAGTCCATGTGACACCATTGGCTTGATGAGCTCCCAGGGGCATCTCCACAGTCTCATAAGATTGATGACAATACCATAGATTTCAATAGCAGATGGTGGCTTCAGTCTGTTTACATGGTGATACAGTGTAGCTTAATGGCATACGGAGAGTGGAGTGCAGTCCCCAGATCAGGACCCCCCTCCAAACACCAGAGCAGAGCTATAAAGAGTGACTGTCACTGTATACAGGTCACTGCAGGGGAAACAAATAGCTGATCACAGTTTACCCCAACATAACCCTGATTGGTGGGGTCTCAAATGTCAGTAACACAATGAAAAGCCAATCTACAATGGGGTTTTGACTGACACCCTTTAGGCTGGAGCAGGAGAGGTTTGCTATGGGGATTTGTTCCTGCATTGGACAGTTCCTGATATGGACAGAGGTGTCAGCAGAGAGCACTGTGGTCAACCTAAAAAGAACTCCAAAAAGAAATACAACTTCCCGTGGAGCATACATCAGCGGATAGATTAAGATTTTTTTTAATAAAAGTAATTTTATGTACAAATATGTTAAACTTTCTGGCACCAGTTGATTTAAAAAATAAATAAATGTGTTTTCCACTGGCGTACCCCTTTCACATATACGTTTTATACATTTGAGAATGAAAGAAAAAATGGATATGTGAACAATTTCTAAAAACTAATTTTGCTGTATACCATATCTGTTTTTCTATTGACCTACATTATACACAATAGCGTAGTTGACTAAGTTTTTATAAACAGGTATAAACCCACCCCATGTCATGGAAAACCCCAACATATTACTCTTAGTTACCATTCCGGCTCGTTCACACGAGCACATTTCCTTTCAAGGGTGTTTCCCGCTGCGAGTTTGAAAGGGGGCGGGCTCTCCGCCGGCTGTCAGCAGGAAATTTTCACTGCAAAAAACCCTCCGCACTCCCCATTGAAGTCAATAGGGTCTGCAGCGGATTTTCAACAGCGTAAATCCGCAGCTGAAAATCTGCTGCGGAGAACCCGCTTCCTTTCAAACTTGCAGCTGGAAACATGCTGCGAGTCTGAAAGGAAATCCGCTTGTGTGAACGAGCCCTTAATCTACTTCCCAGCCCTCCACATCCTTGATATCAACAAATATGTCATTGGTTTATGCCGTCACTGGTTTATGCTGCTCTCAGATAGAACCACATAAACCTAGTGACAAAGTCTCTTTAAAAGTAATATATATATATATATATATCTATATACAGGGTGGGCAATTTATATGGATACACCTTAATAAAATGGGAATGGTTGGTGATATTAACTTCCTGTTTGTGGCACATTAGTATATGTGAGGGGGGAAACTTTTCAAGATGGGTGGTGACCCTGGTGGCCATTTTGAAGTCAGCCATTTTGAATCCAACTTTTGTTTTTTCAATAGGAAGAGGGTCATGTGACACATAAAACTTATTGGGAATTGCACAGGAAAAACAATAATGTGCTTGGTTTTAACGTAACTTTATTCTTTCATGAGTTATTTACAAGTTTCTGACCCCTTATAAAGTGTGTTGAATGTGCTGCCCATTGTGTTGGATTGTCAATGCAACCCTCTTCTCCGACTCTTCACACACTGATATCAACACCGCAGGAGAAATGCTAGCACAGGCTTCCAGTATCCGTAGTTTCAGGTGCTGCAGAATGGGCAAAACAAAAATTGGAACAGGACCCTCTGTTTACGCAGAAGATTTTGTTCAGTGATGAGGCAAACATTTATGTGAATGGTGAAGTTAACAAACAAAACCACCGCTATTGGTCTGACACTAACCCACATTGGATAGATCCCTCCAAGACTGTTGGAACACAAAAATGTATGGTATGGTGTGGTATATGGGGTACAAAGATAGTGGGGCCAATCTTCATCAATGGAAACCTCAAGGCCACTGGATATGCGAAATTGCTACATGATGATGTGTTTCCCTCTTTATGCACTGAAGCTGGCACATTCCCTGAGGGAAGCGGATGCATACTTGAAGTTTTGGTCATGCACCTTGCATGACTGAGAAAACAGCTGTTTAATGCACCACCTTGAAAAGTGTCCAGGAGGCAAGGTCTTCTTGTTCCGAGCACAGAGCTCAATGTAGTGAAACGTTCCCTGAGCTATGATAGATAGCTTTAGCCTCCTCTAGGGAAAGTTCCTAATATAATAAGCTCTGTGCACGGAACAAGAAGAATTAAACAGAATTTTATTTTGGTGATGCACTCTGCATGACCAAGAATTCAGGTATGCGTTCACTTCTCTCCCTGATGCCTCAGAAGGGCTGACACATTCCTTTTAAATGTATTCAACTAAAACATTATAGCTATGAGCATTAAAGGGGTACTCCACTGGAAAACTTTTTTTTTTTTTATCAACTGGGGCCAAAAAGTTAAATTTGTAAATTACTTCTATTTAAAAATCTTAACCCTTCCAGTACTCAGTTGCTATATGGTCCAGAAGAAGTTATTTTCTTTTTGAATTTCCTTCCTGTCTAGAAAACCTCTCCTGCTCTGGACAGTTCCTGAAATGGACAGAGGTGTCAGTAGAGAGCACTGTGGTCAGACAGAAAGGAAATTCAAAAAGAAAATAACTTCCTGTGGAGCATACAGCAGCTGACAAGTAGTTTAAGAATTTTAAATAGAAGTAATTTACAAATCTGTTTGACTTTCTGGCACCAGTTGACCTAAAAAAAATGTTTCCAGGTGAGTACCCCTTTAAAGGAAATCTGTCAGCAGTGTCACCTGCACTAACGTGTCGGTACCCACAGGTAGTGCACGTGACACTGATGACAACGGTACTTACCTTGTCCCATTCTGTGCAGTCGTTCTTGGGTAATCTTCTCCAATATCTTCAGCTCCGGGCCGGCTTGGAGCACGGGCGGAGCTTAGTGAGGTCATTGCTGGTGTTCTTTAGCAGCGGGACCCAGCAGAGAACAGCAGCGGTGATGTCACTCAGTGCTGCCCATGCTCCAAGCTCGGCCCGGAACTGAAAATACTGGAGGAGAGTACCGAAGAACGACTGCACGGAATGGGACAAGGTAAGTACCGTTGTCATCAGATTTCCTTTAATAAGCACAATTGGAATTCATACAAATTAACTTTTAATCAAAATTTTTTATTTAAGGCCTGAAATTAAACATTTCAAATTAAGATCAGGCCAACATCTATTTCAACGAAAACACACACACAACCCCCAATTCACAAAAAGTCATATGCTCCAGCAGGCAAAAGAGGAAAAACTCCCTGTGGAGGAAAACTCTAGGGAACCATTACTGAAGGACAGATGTTCCCTGGGGCATAGAAAGCAAATGCCAAATTGTAACTGAACTCATCAAAAGGGGTAAGAAGCTAAATAAAATATCAAATAAACTGTTACACAGAAAAATCTTTCTTCTGTTGAGAGAATTAATGAGACAGTGAGGAAGTTACATTGTGGTATACAATCCACAGTAAAACACCTTTCACACATATTTTTACAAGGGAAAGCACTGAGGCTAGGTTCACATTGTCGGGCTATATCCCGTTTAGGGTCCATTTGGCTTCTTTTTTGTGCAGAATGACCCAAAACTGTCAGAGAAAAACAGACTCCACCGGATCCCCACCAGTTCCTGATGGATCCTATTGACTTGAATGGCGTCCATCGGAGGTCAAGTAGTTTACCAGAGTTAAAGGGGTATTCCGGTGGAAAACTTTTTTTTTTTTAATCAACTGGTGCCAGAAAGTTAAACAGATTTGTAAATTACTTCTATTAAAAAATCTTAATCCTTCTAGTACTTATTAGCTGCTGTGAGCAGACAGTATACTGAGGGAGGGGACGGAGACCTGCACAGTGAGGCCACACCCCCTCCCTTTGAGAGGAATTCAGACTAGTGAGCTAAATTAAAAGTGTAATAAAAAAATAAAAAAAATAAAGGTGCTGGACACATAAAAATTAGATGCACATGGTCAGGATTAGGTACTGAGTGATATATATATATATATATATATATATATATATATATAAAAAATAATAATTATATATCGCTCAGTACCTAATCCTGACCATTCAGACGGATCCCTCCAAGGAACAGCCCAGGATAAAGGCAGCGCACAAGACTTCAAAGGTAAAATGGTTTATTTACCCGGCATGCAACGCGTTTCGCTGGATGACCAGCTTCATCAGGCAGGATGCCTGATGAAGCTGGTCATCCAGCGAAACGCGTTGCATGCCGGGTAAATAAACCATTTTACCTTTGAAGTCTTGTGCGCTGCCTTTATCCTGGGCTGTTCCTTGGAGGGATCCGTCTGAGTGCTTCACCTGTGTCACCAGGAGCGGCTGCCGTTCTTCGCCGGTTGAAGGGTTATTCCACGCTTTCACCATAGTTGTACTTGGTCGTAGTACAACTTTACTTGGTGAGCAATTTTACTTGTTTGTTCATCTCCTCTTCACATTACGTCATCACACTAGGAGTGCTCTCCTTGTTTGTATATTAATCCTGACCATGTGCATCTGTATACACCTGCTGCTGTTCTAAACAAATACTGTTTTAAGTGTAGTGGAGCATATTGTACTCCTCTCATATACCCACTAAGTATGTCAGGCAGAGAAGTGCCAGGACATGCACAGAGGAGTGGCAGAGTTCTAATTT
Organism: Hyla sarda; assembly: GCF_029499605.1. Lineage (NCBI taxonomy): Eukaryota > Metazoa > Chordata > Amphibia > Anura > Hylidae > Hyla > Hyla sarda. Next base: position 216,113,306 of record NC_079194.1, read on the forward strand.
CATCAGGCACAGGCAGAGGTCGCAGCAGACTAGGGGCGAGTGGCAGCAGGAGTCGCAGCAAGAGGCCTGAGCTCCTGGTATCAGCTAGCGGTCGTGTATCAACAGCAACCCATCTGCTGTCATTGACTGGTTAACTCGGTCATCCACTTCATCACAAGTGACATCTGACACCCCCAGTCAATAGTCGGTGTTCCTCAGACACAACCATCATTTGGCATGGCCCGGGAGCAATCCCTGTCCTCCAATTGCCTCTGTCCTATGCTGTTCCTTCCCCCATAGAAGTATCCTATGCGGTGGGTTCAGCTCCACTTTTTAGTCAGGATGATCTACTAGAGAACAGTCAGCAGCTACTGCCCAGCCAAGAAGTAGAGGAGACATCCCCGGCTTCCTTCGCTAGGCAGGCAAGTAGTGATGAGGAGAGTGGCATGGTAGGTAGCATTTGGAGCGTTCAGGCTACTGAAGCACACACTGTTGTGGAACCTGAGGAGGACATCAGTGATGTGCAGACACAACTCGATGATAATGAAGCCGATCACACTTGGGAGCCGCTTGCAGAAGGGGCTTCATCATCATCATCATCATCATCATCAGAAGAGGGTGGCAGGTTGCCCGTGAGGCAGCAGTTGAGCCAGCAAGGTAGTAGCATGGTTGGGAGTCAGCATGTTGGCAGCAGTGGGAAGTCTGGAGCAAAACGTGCCCGGGGTATACCACCTTCTTCACGGCAGCCTTCCTGCATGGGAAATTGTGGGACAGGGGTCCCTGGAGTCGCCAGCAGTAGCAGTCAGTCAGTGCGGACTGTTGGGAGGAAAATCAGCTACTCTGCGGTGAGGCAGTTTTTCATCTAGTATCCGGAGGATGTTAACATGGCCACATGCAATTAAAAAAAAATATCTTTAATGCTTTCAATTGTGAGGCCCTTTGGTCTCATCAGGCTGCCGCCACCTCCAGGCTGTGTCATTCTGTCACCATATGATCTTCTCATGCTGCTGCCACCTCCAGGCTGTGTCATTGTGCCGCCATGTGGTCTCATGCTGTTGGCACATTACATAAAAAAAATTATGTTAATTTATTTAAATTCTTCAATTAAAATTTTAAAATATATCTTATATATTTTGAATATATGTTTTCAATTGTGAGGCCCTATGGTTTTCTCTTGCTGCTGCCACCTCCAGGATTGCTCATTCTGCCACTATATGGTCACCTTATGCTCCTGCCAACTCCAGGCTGTGTCACTGTGCTGCCATGTGGTCTCCTCGTGCTGCTGGCACATTACATAAATTTTTTTAATAATAAATCATTTGAATTAATTTTAATGAATGAATGAATTTTAATTAATTAATTAATTTATTTATTTATTTTAATAATTTTAATAAAAATGCCCCTCCAGCATACCACGTGTTCAGGGAACGCGGTGTCACGCTGTTCTTCACAAGGTTTGCCTTGGCGAACAGAGTCACACAGGGGAGGAACTGCTAAAAGTCAATCATAAAGAAATCAAATCATGGCTTACTCCAAGAAAACTGGAAAAGGGAAAGATGGTGACCGACAATGGGAAGAACATCTTATCTGTGCTGCTTCAAGGAAGCCTGAGCCAATTTAAAAAAAATCGATGTAATCTTTTCAAGACTGAGGCCCTATGGTCATCGACGTCATATATTACCAGTGGAATTACCACAAGAGGCAGGGGCCGGAACAGGTGGTAGCTCGCCTGACGGAGGACTACCAGTACATGCTTTTTCACTGCAGCCACTTCTAGGTTTATGTGCCCACTTTTCCAATGGCACAGAAGCTCCAAGTTGCTGGTACTACAGTCCCTCCCTTTTAAAGTGGACACTCAGAGCATGGAGGTGCGCTGAGTGACAGGGGCTGGAACAGGCGGTAGCTGGCCTCTCGGCAGACCACCAGCTCGATTGTAAGATACAACTAGGAGCTTTTCCATAGTTTACACTGCAGCAATTATACACTATTGGAGCTGGAATTACTGCGGCTGCTGACACGAGGCTTTCCCTCCAATGGGTCTAGAGATGAGCGAATCAAATTGGACAAATCAAATTTAAAAAAAAATCACTCCTCTCTAGTCGTCGTCATATATTACCTTTGGAATTGCCACAAGAATCCAATGAAACAGGTTGGGGTGACAAGAATGAACCATAACTGGTTAAAGAAAACAATTGCAGTTCGGGGGGGGGGGGGGGGAGAGATGGGCGTGGGGGCGCTGAGACGCAGGGGCTGGAACAGGTTGTAGCTTGCCTCGCGGCAGACTGCCAGCTCGATGTTCACCAGAATGGGTCCTCAAAAAAAGATTTTTTTTAAATTCAAATAAAATAAAAATTACATTAAAATATCTCTTTAATCTCTTCAATTGTGATGCCATATGGTCTTACGACCCTGCCGCTACATCCAGACTCTCTGTGTCAGTGATTCTAATAGTGATGCCTCTAATTTTCATGTCATACTGAATAACAGTATTATTTCACTAACATAGAACACTCCCTATACTTGATACGACAAGGCAAAGTGTTCTACACCCTTATTGAGGCTCTATGTAGGCTAGAAATAGCCATTTTAATAGAGATTCGGCATGAATAAATTCAGAACGGAACCATAGTTTTATGGAAAATTCGGCGAATCGGCCAAATCAAAATTTTCAAAAATTTGCTCATCTCTAACTGCATCAATACATCTTTCAACAAGCGGTTGCTAAACTGTAGGATTAACCATATAATTGATGATTTATTACAGCCCGTTATTACATGGCGTGACTATTCATCATGTTTAGCATCTTCTATAGTACACTTATAAAAATATATTTTCCACAGCCTCTGATGTCTGAGTGGAACAGCATGCTTAAAGTACATTCTGTAGAATAGGGCTCGCTGAGAAATGAAGCATGGTTAGAAATTGTCTTCTTCCAATCCCGTGAACACAGATGTCAAGTGAGACTCAGTCTGTTACACCAAGCACTGAACAAGTTATATCCAGATTGTTAAATATGATCAGTTTCCCAGTAATGGGCTGTTACTGCCCACAACGTAAACCATTCTGACATCTCTTTCTATCCAGTTCATGTCTATGTCTACAGTGCAGGATTTCTTCTTTAAAGAGGTACTCGCAATTTGGAACATTTTGTTCCGAACACTGGGATCAGGCGGCGGGGGTCGTTATGTAATGACCACGCCCCTCGTGAAGTCATGCCACACACCCTCAATGCAAGTCTATGGGAGGAGCTACACGCCCTCCCATAGACTTGCATTGAGGGGGCATGGCGTGATGTCACAAGGGGCGTGGCTGTGATGTCACAACCCCTCGCCGCCCACACCCAGCATTCTAAACAAATGCCCGGTGCTGCACAGAGATCATGGGCGGGACCCCCGCGATCAGACATCTTTGGATAGGGGATAATATGTCTAGGGGAGGAGTACCCCTTTAAGCACCATGGTGAGGACAGGAAGATGATCGAATGCTAAGTTTTATAGCAAGGCTGGCCATATATAAAGAAGTCTATAAAAAATTATAAATAAATAAATTAGAAATAAAAAACAGGGTTATTAATATGATCACCTATCCACAGGACAACTAGCTTATCATTGGGTGTCCGCCTGCTAATCACAAGAATGGAGCTACATTTTCCCTGAAGAGCAAATATATACTGTCTATGGGAAAAATAGTTGAGCTCTGTGCTCAAGTAAACATTCTATAAAGTAAAACTAGTACTCTCAATGATACATTACTGTTTTTATTGGCTGCTGCCAACTGAGTGCAGTATAACTCATGAACAGTAGAGAAGATCTTACAGCCCACTCTGGAAGATGGAGACCTAAAATGTGCTTATTACTTTGGGGAATATTGTTTATCAGTTAGTGGTAACAGAGTTTAAATAGAGACTGTATGCACTATGTATGCACAATTCATCCATTTACATTTAAAGAGGTACTCCGCCCCTAGACATCTTATCCCCTATCCAAAGGATAGGGAATAAGATGTCTGATCGCAGGGTCCCGCTGCTGGGGACCTCCACTACCTCTGCTGCGGCACCCCAGACATCCGGTGCACGGAGCGAACATCGCTCCGTGCTGTACGACTGGCAATGCGGGGCGGAAGCTCATGATGTTACGGTCATGGCACCTCTATGCAAGTCTATGGGAAGGGGCATAACGGCTGTCACGTCCCCTCCCATAGACTTGCATTAAGTGGGTGCGGCCGTGACAAGTCTCCAGTACTGCACCAGACACTCTAAACGAATGCTGGGTGCAGCAGGGAGATTGTGGGGAGCCCAAGCGGTGGGACCCCAGTGATCAGACATGTTATCCCCTATACTTTGGATAGGGGATAAGATGTCTAGGTGCAGAGTACACCTTTAACTGATAGCTCTGTGGAAAGGTAGAGATAAAGTCTCCAACTATGCATATGAGCACAAAAAAAAACAACAACAAACAAAAACATAATAACCTAAAAATGCTGTTCTAACTGGAAAGTCACTTTGAGTCTCTAAATCTTTTAGACTCTTGATCATTGATATAAAAGGTTCTGTGTAACACTATACATTGACCAGTAGCCATCTCCAGGGTGAAAGGGGTTTGACTAGATGGGAAAATCCTACCAAAATCTGTACAAAAACACTAAAACCTTTTCCATCATGAAACATCGAATCTGGGATGTTACAATCCATTCTGTTGGGGTCCTTTACATATTAACATGCCAGTAACATTCCGAGAGTGACAGTATCCTTATAATGTACTATAATAAACTTCAAAGTATAAAAAGCTGCTAAAAATAGAACACTAAGACGCTTTATAGATTGTCGCCACAGGTGAAGCTTTTTATATTTTATAGGATTCTTCTCAGAGCTAGCAATCCATGGTGTTTTAAGAAAATACAATTATTTAATCAGAAGTCTAAGAAGAAATCTATATCAAGAGCAAGACTAGCCACAAGAGCTAAGAAGCGGTCACTCAAGACATACGGGGTGCTCGGCATGTAGCGTACAGACTGTACAGTGTTACAGGGTATTAACCAACTATTATTAGTCTTTTCCGTTTATTATGAACATTTAACACTCGCACATAATGTAAAATTACAGAAGGACTGCTTGGCACGGTTGGGTGTTCTACACAATTAACCAGCCGGGGGTCCCTGGTAATCAGAGCGGTCTACAAATAGAGCAAGTTTTAACATTTCTGCACTAAAAACCAACTGTAGCAAAATAGGATTAAAACCACTTATATGAAGACATCAATCAACAGTAACAATAAAACCAGATGCCTAATATTGTATAGGTTCCCACTGTGCAACCAAAACAACTTTGCCCCATCAACATGAACTCCTCCTGTGGCAGTAGGTAACAAGAGGTTAGCTGCAGATCTTTTAAGTTTGAGGTGGGGCCTTCATGGATCGGACTTATTTACCAGCACATCCCACAGATGCTAGGATCGAATTGAGATCTAGGGAACTGGTAGGTCCAATAAAACCCTTGAACTCTTTTTATGATCCTCATACCTTTCCTTAAAAAAAAAATTTCCACCAAAGTACCCCTTTAAGGATAACATGTTTTTTTTTTAATCAACTGATACCAGAAAGTTAAAACAGATTTGTAAATTATAAATACAAGTTAACCGCACCTCAAGGACACAGCCCTACTGGGCACACAATGAAAATAAGTAGAAACAGTTCATTTGAAAAAGCATGGAATGTTTATTAAAATTAAAGGTTACCTAAAATGAGCATAAAATATAACATGATATTAGAGCGAATGAATTAAATTACAATTCTTATGCCATTGGGCCCAATGGCAAAAAAATATATAAGATAGTGGATGTAATGCTGCTGATAATATAAAAGTCTGCAATTCTGTTTGGTGCAAAAAGGCCGATAATCCGGAGGAGACTGATAATCCGGCAATTAAATGTTAAGTGTTTTTAAGTCTTTGCGGAGGTTAAAACATGCTGCCCATAGTCTTTGTGTAAATAAATGGTTTTCTCACCGTATCCAGAGCCGCTGGTCCCGTACTGCGACGGGCCGGTGTTGGCAGATCCTGCGGTTGCTGTAAGGTCACCGGTGGTTGTTATATAAGATCTTCACGAGCCTGCGGAGCTCTGGCATGAGACTCCTCTGTGTGGGGTCCACACTGGCAGTGTGCCCGTGTTGGCGTGTCGGACCCTCTGCAGATCTTATAGCAGGATACTTGTGGTGAGAGCGGACAAACTGGAAGTACACCCGGTGAGGAGGACAGCTGATTAGGAAAGCAGGTGCAATGGGCGGCCTCCTTCTCTTTTTTGTATATCGGCTATGGTATAGCCGATATACAAAAAAGAGACGGAGGCCGCTCATTGCAAAAGATCCCACCAGTGAATTCTGGTGGGATCTTTACCATGAGTTAGAGATGCACATGCATCTGGCTGTAAAAGATAATGTAATTCATAAGACCAGGCCACTTTCTATTTCTAAGTGGTGCAGATCTGATGGTTAAGTGCCTATTGTAGGTGCTTTTAGTAGTGGACATTGGTACCCTCCCGGGTCTGTAGCTACACAGTGTCATGTGTTCAAAACTTCATCAGCGGAGAAGGGAGGGCATGACAAAGTCATCAGGGAGGACTGGAGTAGCACTGGACTCGGCAAAGAGATTCTGTTATTTTATACACAAAGCTGGCTTTGTTTATGTTGGAAAAATCTATTAAAATGGGTTGTTTGACCGGGAATGTTTTTTCATTAAGTCGTCTGGTCTGCAAGAAACATAACAAATCTGTACACTTGTCCTGCTCCCTCATTGCCACTGGTTTCACCATGAACGAGTCTCTGCCACATTGTTCTTCACTACTTCTGCTGACATGCCATGTGGAGAGCAGCTTACCATCATAGTGTCTATGCTGAGTGAGCATTTCCATATTAGTGGACCATTTTTTCAGCAGAACGTGCCCCATTGTAAAAAATAAAATAAAAAAATCCTGGCTGGAAAACCTATTAAACTTTTCATCAATTTGTGCTACAGTAGATCATCTATGGGTTCGGAATAGATGAAGCCTGCCTTTAGTATCCATGACCCAGTCATGAGTTGTCCTTGAACAATTTTGAGCAAGTACAAATAAATGAATACAAAAGGAACACCAAACAACAGACACTACCATTCACTTCCACAGGCAGAGCAGTAGAAATAAGGAAGAGGAATATTATTCTTCATTAAAGGGAAACTAACAGCCTGTTCACCTACAATAAAACCAATACATTGGGTAATAGTGTGGGTGAACCTGAGAAACTAGTCCTGCTATCAGAGATACAACCCCCATTGCTAGTATGCAAATTACCTCTTCTGCACAATGATGGTGTGGGCCAGCTTGTTTAGCTACCCTGCCACCGTCCTATTTGCTTAACTATGCCCAACCCTCTTGTGACTATTCATAATTCTTCACTCTAACGTCCTTACAACATGAATGTAAAGATGAGGGGGTAGCGCATGCGCTCTGCCAGAGGAGCAGAGGGTCAAAAGGGTACAGGCTCTCAGGTCACAGACTCTCATGTCACTAGGATGTGGGAGTAAAGAATTATGAATATTCATAAGGTGGGCGAGCATAGCTGAGCAAAGAGGACTTGGGCAGGGAAGCTTCCAAGCCAGATCCTGCCTCCGTTGCGCAGAGGAGTTAATTTGCATACTAGCAACAAGGGTTGTATCTCCAAGACAGCAGGACCAGTTTTTAGTAAGTAAAGCATCTTTTTATGTAGGTCACCCAGTTTTTAGGTTTAGTGCGAGTGAACAGGCAGTTAGTTTCTCTTTCAAGATGTACTCTGGTGGAAAACATTTATTTTCTAATGAACTGGTGCCAAAAATATAAACAGATTTGTAAATTACTTCTATTAAAATATCTTAATCCTTCCAGTACTTATCAGCTACTGTATGATGCAGAGGAAGTTGCATAGTTCTATTCTGTCTGACTACAGGGCTCTCTGCTGACACCTCTGTCCATGTCAGGAACTGTCCATAGTAGGAGAGGTTTGCTATGGTGATTTGTTCCTGGTCTGGACAGTTCCTGACATGGACAGAGGTGTCAGCAGAGAGCACTGTGTTCAGACAGAATAGAACTATACAACTTCCTCTGCAGCATACAACAACTGATAATTACTAGAAGGGTTAAGATTTTTAAATAGAAGCAATTTTCTAATCTGTTTAATTTTTTGGCACCAGTTGGTTTAAAAAAAAGGGTTTTCCACTGGAGTACCTCTTTTATGCTAATGATATGTCTGTTCAGGAGTCCTATAGAGAATAGGTTTTAAATGAAATGTAAATACAAAAGCAAATTCACCTAAAGTTCTACATGTTCTTTTCAGAGTCGGGGGAATGGTGAGAGTTGATTCATCTGTATTGATGTGATGAAAAAGGCATTGTCATAGTCACTATGGTTGGTGGAGTCAAGGTCAGTGTTCATACTCATTGCCTTATAGATATAGAACGAACAATGGGTAGCTATAGAGCGCTTAGTGTTTCTTCATATTACCTCGTTTAACCATTGAGTGTTTACTGTGTTAATAGGAAATGAAAGATTTCCAAGCACATTTATAGTTACATTGAAGGTGATTAATGCTGCCCCTTTTGGGAAGGGAGAGTTGTTTTAAACTTTTTGTAATTTTTTTTATAAGCGTTTGTTGTTGTTTTTTTAGCTCCACTAGCCAGACTTGAACATACAATACTTTTTGTATTGCATTGTATATTATGCTCTTTTTACTCTCCTATTACACCCTGAAAGGATATAACTGGAAAACAAAGATGGCAGGCCTGACCCGCAATTGTGGAGAAGCCCACCAGAGGAGATTCCTCCCCCTGCCTTGTCCTAGATGCTGTGGTCACTATTGATCCAGGCATCTAAGGGGCCAAGATCTCAATTATCACTATATGATAGGGGCCGCAGCACTTGGGAGTAGTCTTAGCTCCTGAGCCCACACCATGTTTCCTCCGTTCACATCTGCCATACATATATGATTGATATATAACTTCTTGCAAAGATGCTCGATTTTACATTTAACAGCATTTAAAAAATTGCTTAATTGTAATGGTTGAAGTGGTTGTTGAGGTGGTCATAACCTATGACATATAACCAAGATCTCCATTTAGTACTATACATTTTTTACTTTACAACTTTTAGTTATGATCTCATCTGTCTGATGGAAATCTGCAACATTGGTTGGAACTCTTACTGTTTAGGCCTTAAAAATTATTTTATTCATTAAACTATTTTCGATGGGAAAAATATATTTCACCGCCCATAAAGCTCAGGGTATCCAATGCTGTACGTCTGCATTCCTCTTCCTTTAAGCTTCTAAGTAGCAAGAGCAGCTCAATGCTATGTGTAACCCCTTACTTGTTGTGCTGATGCGGTTTCTTTCCTTTCTGCTCACATGGCACCTTGCAAATCAAGCGCATCAGTAACCTCTTCTCCTTTCACATGTCATCTATACTGGTGTGCTGTAATTCCTCCCTCAGCACAGTGTCAACCTGTTTAACCCAGGGCACTTTCACAAGCATCCTGCTATGGCATAGCAGAGAGGATTAAGTGCTGTCCTGTGATTGGCCAGGAAGGTAAGGGAAAGGAAGTGCATGTGTGTACTACTGGGAAATAACCCAGTTATGACCTTTGGAGGGGTATCTCATGGGCTCAATAACAGCAATGAGAGCACGAAAATCCCCTTGTGTTAATGTAATATAACCAAACTGTTTGTTTTTTCATCTTTTGAAAAAACAATAACACTTAAAAAATCTGTTCTAGTATATGTCCTATTACATTCGGGCGTGACTCACTTAAGCTTTCTTCCTATTTACTTTTTTGCTTATACTTTATGGCCATTCCTATATTTCTATTAACATGTGTTGCCAGTTAACTGTGCTATACCCATTGTAATCAGTTCTTACTGTACACGCTGCTTGATAATTTTTTACCCAGTATTATAGTACTGGTGTAAGTTATGATTTTGTGGTTTGATATTACTTTATTTTGTCATATCTGCTTGCTGATGGGTTTATACCTGCCATCTTTATTTGTATGATTCTGTGTAATGTTTGCCTGTTTGTTACAAAAAAATCTGTTCATACACAGTGCTTTAATGACAAGTGTTCTTATAGCAAAATAAACTTTTACTACTATATATTCCAAGGCCCATGACCATAACCCGCTACTCCCATCGAAAAACAGCTGCACCCGACGGAACCCATAACAGTAAATGGGATCTGTTGGGACCCGTTGTTTCCCATCAAAAAGAACATGCGTTAAGGCACAAAAAAAAGTGCCTGACGGACGTTCTCCGATGGGGCACAACGTCAGTGTGAAAGAGGCCTAACTGCTACATTAGGGAACACCTATTAACTCTCCCCATTCATGGAGGATCCTCCCAGGCATTTGGGCATATCTTCTCTGCACACTGCACTTTAAAGCAGCCTCCTAATTATGGGCATCCACTGTTTGTACACTGTGCTCTCAGTGTTGAAGGAGTGTGGAAAGTTGCAGGTAGGAGAAACTGCAGACCCAGAAGTTTCTCCTACTTGATTTTGACAGTCCCACTATGAGAGAAGGTAGTAGCCTCCCAGCCTACACCCAGGTACGTCCCTAAACAATTTTCACTAAATCCCTTTCCCCAGTTCTACCATATACATATTATTTGGCCATTCACAATCATAACCATAATCCAATATACAATCGGTACAAAGTCATAAGTTATCACCCGAAAAATATTTCCTTGAATATCTGTATTTTTACCTTGTTGTCCTAGGTAACATTCACCTGTTTTTAATTTTCTTTTAGGCTGATACACATTTCTTCTTTGCTATGTTAGCAAAGCAGGTGTCATTCTGTGAGACATCCACTTGCGGTTTTGTGTTCACCCTCTGGTCAGCACTATGGTCATGCTGGAATGGAGGTCACGTGACTGCCACAGTCAATCAGTGGCCTCTTTGGTCAAAGGCTTTGTACTCCTGGTGTCACTGCACAGTGATGGGAGCCATGATGCCAGGAGTTAAGAGCGCGATCACTGAGACTGCTGATTGACTGTGCGGTCACGTGACCTCAGCTCCTAAAGCAAGACTGGAGTGTTGACTGGAGGCTGAATGGAGGCTTAGTGCAGGATCCCAGAAGTATCAGCTAGTTTATTGTTTTAATATGTTTTGGGGCTATTTACAATTTTACTTAAAACATGCCTAACCCCTTTAATTGTGCATGCCGAACATAGTAACGCAGCAAGATGTGTTCCCCTGTCCGGCGCCCATGCAGCGTGTTCTATTGTATGCCGTCCAACTTGAGATGACAGCTGAGTGAACTGTCCCATTCAAATTAAGGGATCGGTCAAAGTTTCCCTCCAAAGCTTTTTCTATAGCGTAGGAGGTAAACGCCACTGGATAACAGAGACTTGTGAAGGAGACCTTATACTGGTAATTTTTCCATTTTTTTTTTTGTAAATAGTTCCTATTTTGGTATTTTCCTATTATTTGTAGTGTTTAAACGTAAAACGGCAGCAATCTGATTACACAGTAAGTCAACAAGAAAAAGGGAAGGACCTTAAAGTGTACTCCGCCCCTAGACATCTTATCCCTTATCCAAAGGATAGGGTATAAGATGTCTGATCGTGGGGGTCCCATCACTGGGGACCCCCGCGATCTCCCTGCTTCACTCAGGATTCGTTTAAAGCATCGGGTGCATCGCTGGAGGCTCGTGACGTCACGGCCACACCCCGCTCATGACGTCACAGCCACGCACCCTCAATGTAAGTCTATGGGAGGGGGCTTGACTGTGACATCATAAGCCTCCGCATCGCCAGTCATCCGGCATGGAGCAAAGTTCGCTCCGTGTACCAGACGTCTGGGGTGCCGCAGCCGAGATCGCTGGGGTCCCGAGATCATAGGGGACCCCAGTCCCCTGTTCTTTGGATAAGTGATAAGATGTCTATGGGTGGAGTACCCCTTTAAGACATAAGCAAAGTGCTAAAAAAAAACTGTAAGAAAATTGTTAGTCAAAATGGCTGATTTTGGCCAACTATCATCTGCAAATTACACACATATGATTGTCTGCTGGAAATGTGATCAGCCAGATTGGATTTTTTTTTTTTTTTTTACTTCTCTTCCTGCTGAGCACTCTTCCTGTTCTTAAAGGGGTATTCCAGGAATTTATTTTTATTTGACTATGCTACAGGGGCTGTAAAGTTAATGTAGTTCATAATATAGTGTTTGTACCTGTGTGTGATTGTTTACTCACAATTCTTCTGTGATTTTCACCCCAATATTTATTTTTAACAGCATTAAAAATGACTGTTGTCTCAGATTTTTCCCAGCTTGCAATGCAGCCGAGACCTGACTTTCTAGTCAGCTGATGACAGGGAGCCTGTCTGCTTCAATGGGTGGAGGGATCGCTAGGTGGGAGAGAGATCAAACTGCAACTAATGCCACAGCTGTAGGCACCCTGATTGAAAACCACAGATCTTTTGTTTCAATGGGTGGGGTGGCTGATGTGTGAGAGGGAGGAAAATGGAATTGTGGGATTTGTAGTCAAAAAAAGAAAAGTCAAACAGGAAATACAAGTTCACAAAAAGCTGGTCACACTGTTATGGTAATCTCATGTCATAGCCATTTACCCCAAGACAAGCGCAGATCTTTCCTAAGCATGTCCATTACTGTCTGCCAGGTACATACTAAAATCACCTTATGGTGGATAACCCTTTTAAAGGAGGCATTCAGGGGTTTTCTGGGGCTTCCAGACACCGCAGACTGCGGACTATAAGATTAATCACTTTCTATTACGTTGTTTTGTCTTGCGAGTTTGTAAAATATGGTAAGGTTTTGTTCACACAGTAACGTTGGAAAATTTCCGTGTAGACATTCCACAGACAGCGGACGCTGGCAGAACATGCCAATGCTAGGACCACTCTTAAATGCACCATCTCCATAGAAGGCAATGATTTTCCGAGCGGATTTTGCAGAAAGAATTGACATGCAATTCTTTCTGCGAAGACTGGAAAATAATTTTTCATTGCAGAAGTTTCCCCCACGGAAATTATGTTGTGGGTACGGTGCAGCAGAATCCCATTGAAAACAATAGCACTCTGTGGCAAAACAATTTTCAAGCTGAATTTTTCAGCTGGATTTTGCAGGGAAATTCTGCAGTGTGAACATACCCCAAGTACGTTTGGTAAGCGGCCTTTAAAAATCTATTTACATAGTCTACTAGTGACCAATGTAACAGAGGTAGTAAATAATCCAGGGGTTGACAATGCTTTCCATCTTCTTATCTGATTAGAGTGAATGAACTCACCAGTCTGACAATACACCAGTAATCGACATTGTTAGTATGAGTTTTCTATTCCACATGATAGGGAGCACTAATATTTTTTTTTATTTTCATGCAAAGATTGCGCATTGTATAATAAACCATGTATACGAATAACAGCAGGAATAAACCAAGTAAAAAAAAAAAAACTTTATACTAAAAAGGCTTTCTTTTATGATAAACAAAAAGTTTACTTACCATTCTTATCAGCTCTACGGAAGATCTGGAAAGAAGAAGAAGATACCTACATTAAACTTAAGATAACAATTAGGAAACAGGGTGCCTGAGATGATAATTGTGTATTATTTAGGATTATTGAACTATAGCAGACCTGCATGCAAAACTAATCTGAAACTGTATGGACAGCAGACATGACCAGTTATACTGCCTATAATGTTCGACTTGACTCAACCCCTCACCAACCTAAAATAACAGGCTGCAACTACCGAATATGTTTTCAATTAATTAAATTTGTTAAAAAAATATATTTAAAAAAAAAATGGGAGGAGGGGACTACATTTTTTTAAAATAAATGTGCCCAAGCTGTATGATAAAATAAAAAGAGCCTCTACTTACCTACCTTGCTTACCCACAGCCTATGTAATCACAGAGTCTCCGCTGCACTTGACAATATGTCACATTGCCACTCACTGGCTGAATCAGTGTCCCATCTCAGACAGTGAGTGGCAGTGCGAGTGTAGTGTGGTAGAGATCGGCACAATTATAACGGAGGCTGTGGGGCAGAGGGGAATGTATGTAGAGGAAGGGAACCGAGAAAGATTTAACCGGCAGGAGGGGACCACACAGGGAAGAGTTAAGGGGAGGGGATTGGGAAGTGGGGACTGCACTAAGATGAGTTAACAGGGGAAAGGAAGAAGGAGCTGTGAACTGGAGCTTTGCTGCAGGGGAGAAGCTTGGATTCTGCTGTGGCCCGCTCCCCTGGCCCCCCTTCCGGTGCACGGATCAGTACTTTGGCAGCATCCAGCATGTGCCTCTATTAGATGATAAAAGCAGGCCTAGTCCAGGGGCCCCAACTGGATGTATCAGTCAAATTACAGTGCAGGCGCAAATAATAAATCGGTGGACCAATGAATCATTGATAACGATTTCCATTATCGATAATGTCGATAAGTCATTGTAGCCCTAATTCTGCCATTCATGTACCAAATTTCTCATGTTTTTTTTCACACTTTTAAAGACTAACTAAAAAAGGTGGCATGGGTGTGTCATAAAATGCGCCATTCTTTTTATCACAAAATATCATAGTAAAGTAAGCCAACGAAAAGATGGTGCAAAAAAAGAGAAAAGTCTGTAACATATCCAACATAATGGACCAATTCTATCACACTGTGCGCACCTGTATAATTGTCTCATCTACCACACGTCTCCTACTTTTAGGTTGTCAACATTTTAGGCAGTTTTATTAAAAGGGTACTCCGTCCCAAGACATCTTATCCTCTATCCAAAGCATAGGGGATAAGATGTCTGATCGTGGGGGTCCCACTGCTGAGAACCCCTGCGATCTCTCCTGCAGCACCCCCTGTCTTCTGGTGCATGGAGAAAGCTTCGCTCCTCGCCTGATGACTGATGATGCAGGGGCTGGAGAATCGCCAGTTTCCCATAGACTTGCATTAAGGGGGTGGGGCCGTGACATCACGATCCTCTGGCCCCTGCATCGCCAGTTATCAGGCATGGAGTGAAGCTGTCACGATTCGGCAGGCTGGAGGTGGATCCTCTGTGCCAGAGAGGGATTGGCGTGGACCGTGTCGGTGGACCGGTTCTAAGTTGCTACTGGTATTCACCAGAGCCCGCCGCAAAGCGGGATGGTCTTGCAGCGGCGGTAGCAACCAGGTCGTATCCACCGTCAACGGCTCAACCTCTCTGACTGCTGAGATAAGCGCGGTACAAGGGAGTAGACAAGAGGAAGGTCAGACGTAGCAGAAGGTCGGGACGGGCGGCAAGGTTCGTAGTCAATGGAGGAATAGCAGGAGGTCTGGAACACAGTATGGGTAACACAGTAAAGCTTTCTCAAGGCACAAGGCAACAAGATCCAGCAAGGGAGTGCAGAGGAAGTGAGGTATAAGTAGGGCATGGAACAGGTGCAAGCTAATCAGGGTGATTGGGCCAGGCACCATCATTGGTGCACTGGCCCTTTGAATCTCAGAGAGCTGGCGCGCGCGCGCCCTAGAGAGCGGAGCCGCGCGCGCCAGAGCATGACAGCCGGGGACCGGGACAGGTAAGTGACTTGGGATGCGATTCGCGGGCGGGCGCGTCCCGCTATGCGAATCGCATCCCCGCCGGCAATGTCAGTGCAGCGCTCCCGGTCAGCGGGTCTGACCGGGGCGCTGCAGGGAGAGAAACGCCGCGAGCGCTTCGGGGAGGAGCAGGGACCCGGAGCGCTCGGCGTAACAGAAGCTCACTCCGTGCACCAGATGACAGGGGGTGTTGCAGGAGAGATCGCGGGGGTTCCTAGTGGCGGGACCCCCACGATCAGACATCTTATCCCCTATCTAATTGTACAGCAAATGGAGACAGGATTTTAGGCTTAGTGTCTACCTGTCTGTGCAGTAAGTAATGCTGACATCCAATACATATCTAAACTAATAGCAAAGGAAAGCTGATTTCATATCTGTGGTTTTAAATTGCTCAGGCAACATCTTATATAGCTTGGGATTCACTATAAGTAACAACTACCGACCACAATGCTGAACGAGATCATATTTTTTACAGTCAGCAGCTGCTAATATGTTCTCCTAGGATCTACTCCTTGAAGTCCATATCCAAGTACACAAAACACTTTTTCATTCCAAATTCCAAATTTTCCTACTGATATATTTAGTCCGTAATAAGGAGCAGGGTGATTATTTAGGCTACGGCTACTTTATTACACATTCCAAGTGTGCTATTTGCCTGTAACTTGCTGTTGTATCATTTTGGGTTGTGAGTAACATTGCTGTGATTTTGCAGATTACCCACAGTACCACCTTACACTGAACTCCATAGAGTAATTTGTGCTTACAAATAATGTTGATTTGAATTTCTTATATTTGTTGTGCATGTAGTAACAAAATCCAATTCACTCATATTAACTGTTTTGTCACAATGCGACCTTTTGACTTCTGTGTCCTGAGACCAAAGTTGCTGTGCAGCGATTGCAGCGAGTGAGCATTTCCTGTCTGCCAAAACCAAAACAGGAAGTGCTGTTCAGCTGGGATCAGGCACCGCTGGGATGGTAGCAAAAGGAGGTAAGTAGTTTTTTTTTTTTCTTTATGCCAGCCCAAAACAGGGGGACTGGACAACCACTTTTAAAATACACACAATCTGTGGAGATTTATTGAAATCTGTGCAGAGGAAAATTTGAACAGTTGTCTATAGCAACCAATCAGATTGCTTCTTATACTGTTAAAAAGGACTTTTTAAAAATAAAAGAAACAATCTGGTTGCTATGGGCAACTGGTCAACGGTTCCTCTGCGCAGGTTTTGATACGTCTCCCTGGGAGGAATTTTTCATTGTATGTAGACTATACTTTTGCTCTTAATGTATCTCTAAATCTTGTCACTTTTTTTGCAAATGTTTTAATAAACGATTTTCTCATGTTTGTGTAGGTCAAAATAACATTGTTTTTCTACAGTGGTCATGAATTTATCAACATGTGCAAATATTGGTAAAAGGTCGCACAATTTATTGCAAATCTTCACCAGCTCAGACCTGGCGTACAAAACTGCCTGTGGAAAAAACTGGCTGAACACAAATTGCCTTAACAGGTTAAAAAGTCATAGAAAAAGCCCAAACAAAGTGGTGTACTGAAGTGTAATTTTTTTTTTTAAATGTGCACCATATTTATCACATGCCATGCAATAAATCTGGCGCACATAAATTATCACCACACAAATTAAAAATATAGAAAAAAGGCTTTATAAACCCAGATAGAAATGTGGGATTGATGCAAAACTCATTGTGCAATTATGTCTCAGCCAGATACGTACAGGATTATAAATGTGGTCTGAGTAGACACTTGGTCTTGCCACCAGAGGGCGTAAAAGTGCTTTCCCAACTGCCCTTTAAAATGGCTTTCAGAGCCTACTTTTGGGTAGTGTACCTCTCGATTAGTTGTCGTTGACTGCAAGACAAGCCTGTATGTTGTACTGGAACACTTTTTGCCCAGTTGACTGAGAGGGGGAGCATTTTTGGCCTGAAAGAAGCAGGATGGTCATTTTGACAAACTGCCCACCATCTAACTGTTAGGAGGTAATAGTAGCAGTGGTTACATGAGTGCAAACACACAGCAAACGGCCTTCATATGGACCACCAGAAGACAAGATTGATTGATCTTCTGAGAGCTTACAGGTGCTTAAATGGGTACTCTGATTGAAAACTATTTTTTTTTAATTAACTTGTGCCAGAAAGTTAAACAGATTTGTGAATTACTTCTATTTAAAAATCTTAACCCTTCCAGTACTTATCAGCTGCTGTATGCTCCACAGGAAGTTTGTTTCTTTTTGAATTTCTTTTCTGTCTGACCACAGTGCTCTCTGCTGACACCTCTGTCCATGTCAGGAACTGTTAAGATCAGGATAGGTTTGCTATGGGGATTTGCTCCTACTCTGGACAGAGGTGTCAGCAGAAAGCACTGTGGTCAGACTGGAAAGAAATTCAAAAAGAAGGGAACTTTCTGTGGAACATACAACAGCTGATAAGTACTGGAAGGATTAATATGTTAAATAGAAGTAATTTACAAATCTGCTTAACTTTCTTGCACCAGTTGATTAAATACAGCTTCATACAGCGGTAGCCAGAAATGGAAGTAAATGTGCATTCATTGTCGTTAAGAGGTTAATGATACACCTGGTCCTTTCTGGGATCTCTCTGAAAGTCACAGTGCTTGCTTCAAAGGGTCCTTTTCTACAGTTTTTCTTCATGGGACTTGGGTGCTCCTTGTCCTGCAACCCTAAGACTGACAGCACTTTCTCCTATTTTGAGTAACCCCATTATAATTTAGGATAGTATATATAGACATTGGGGGGATATTCAAAGAATTAAGCACAACTTTTTTGGCTTTAGTAGCGCAACATTTGCTTAAAATGTGGCTCACGCTATTAGCGCCACATATTCAGATATTTACCACCGTTAGTCAATTTTTTTTAGAAGGGGCGTGGTTAGGCTTTTTGTGCTATTAACACCCTATTTTCAAAGGTTTAGCACCACTTTCTTGTGCAGAAAGTGTCACATTTAATACCACATATACCTAGTATTAAATTATGTGATATTTGCCCCGAAATAAAGAGCACTAATAACACAAGTCTTTGAATATTCCCCCCCTTTGTCTTTATTAGGGATGAGCGAATCAAATCTGAGGAATCCGAATTCATAACGAATTTCAGGAAAAATTTAATTCGTAATGAATGCGAATATCGCCGTGAATCAATCACGCAAATCTCTTCATTAAACTTCATTTCGTGCGGTCCTGGCTCCAGGGCATCTAAAATGGCGGATCCACATGTGAGGACATGGGGCAAGGAATACTGGGAAGGCTGGAACAAGGGTCGGCGGGATCACCCTGAATCACATGCAGCCTATCAGCAGCCAGTCACCCCTGTGATGTCACAGCCCTATATAATGGGCAGCCATATTGCGGCCAGTCACATCAGCGTTCTATTACAGAAAGAGAGGGACAGACAGTAGTGTGTGTTGCACAGAATTTTTTTTTTTTTACAGCAGTGATTCCCCTCCCAGTCACATCAGCGTTCTATTGCAGAAAGAAAGGGACAAAGAGCAGTGTGTGTTGCACAGAAAACCTTTTTTCAGCAGCGATTCACCTCAAGACCAAATCCAGTCTAGAAGTACTGATAGGGAAGGGAGAGAGATTGAGAGAGAAAGTGCAATTTTGGGTTTAGTACACAGCGACTGTGTGCTGCAGCACTGGTGTGTACAATAACTGAAAAGCTAATAGTAGCCAGCCAGTTAGGGTGAGCAGAGCACTAAAAGCATATTGTCCTCTATTAAGTGTAACCTGTGCATACATCTAAGTGGTGTACCATTTTGTTCCTGTTAAAGTCTTAAGGGCCTAGATACTTTGAAAGTCCAGGCAAAAGTACACACCTGCTGGTGTTGTAGACAAATACTGTTTTGAGCGTATTGGAGCGCACTGTCCTCCCCTCATATACGCACTAAGTATGTAAGGCAGAGAAGTGTCAGGACGTGCACAGAGGAGTGACAGAGGCCTAAATTCATCAGGCAGAGGTCGCAGCAGACTAGGGGCGATTGGCAGCAGGAGCCTGAGCTCCCGGTATCAGCTAGCGGTCCCATTGCCTCTGTCCTATGCTGTTCCCTCCCCCACAGAAGTATCTTATGCTGTGGGTTCAGCTCCACTATTAAGTGAGGACTATCTACTAGAGGACAGTCAGTAACTGCCCAGCCAAGAAGTGGAGGAGACATCCGCCGCTTCCTCTGCTATGCGGGCAAGTAGTGATGAGGAGAGTGGGTTGGGAGGTGGTGTTGCAAGGCTCCTGAAGCAGACACTGTTGAGGAACCTGTCGGGGACATCAGTGACCTGCAGACACAACTCGATGATGATGAAGCCGATTGCACTTGGGAGTCGGGTGCAGAAGGGGCTTCATCATCATCAGGAGAAGAGGGTTGCAGGTTACCCGTGAGGCGACAACTGAGCCAGCAAGGTGGTAGCTTGGTTGGCAGTCAGCATGGTGGCAAAAGTGGAAAGTCTGGAGCCAAACATGCCCGGGGTAGACCACCTGCTTTGCGGCAGCCTACCTTCCCGGGAGTTAGTGGAACAGGGGTTCCTGGAGTCGGCGGCAGTAGTAGTCAGTGTGGACTGTTGATGATCCAAGCAGATAGGTGGACTCCCCTGTGTAACTTCAATGTCAACCAGTAGCAGCTCATACGTGACACCTGACGTTTGCTCAGGCCCTTTGAGGAAACCACATTATTAGTCAGTCGCCAGGATTACGGGATGAACAACGTCATTCCACTGCTTCATTTACTACAACACGTGTTGGAAATGATGGCTGGTCCAGGGCACTGGAGACGTGGCGCCTACATTTCACGGCCACAGGAGCCCTGTGGAGGCTGAACTGGAGGAGGAGGGGGAAGGGCACAGTGGAGCACAGTTTAGGTTTTGCGAGATGGGCAGTTTTTCTAGTCATCTGACAGGAGAGGAGTTAGAGGGTTATGAGGAAGGTGAGACAGAGGACCCAGACACACCGTGGCAGTATGCAGTGGAGATGGAGGCAGGGAGTCTCCTCCGAGTCACTTGCACAAATGACACGATGCATGCTCGCTTGCGTAGTGACAGCCGAATTGTCACTATTCGTCAGTGTGATGACTTCTGGCTCTCAACCTTATTGTACCCTTGCTACCGGCACAAAATGGGGGCCTTTTTTACACCCACTGAGAGGGAGTACAAACTGACCTACTACAGAGACATCCCACGTAGTCAGTTGGCTGATGCCTATCTGCGCCATCGTCCATCTTCTCGCAGGTCTGACTCGGGGGGGTCCTCTGCGCTCACCATCCACTGACATGGCTGCTGGGGAGGGGTGGGGTGACAGGAGCAGTACCAGCTCCATCAGCAGCAGCCTGAGTCAACAGTCGCTGATGAGTAGCTTTCTCCACCCGCATAGTGAAGCAACTCATCAGCAGCAGGTAGACCTGGAGCAGGACCTGAACCAGCAGGTGGTGGCATACCTTGACATGACCATGCCTACACACCTTGAAGATCCACTGGACTTCTGGGCAGCGAAACTTGATTTGTGGCCGCAACCAGTAGAGTTTGCCCTGGAAAAGCTGTCCTGCCCAGACAGTAGTGTGCAATCAGAGCGGGTGTTTAGTGCGGCAGGGGCCATAGTCACCCCAAGGAGAACTCGTCTGTCCATGAAAAATGTGGAGAGATTGACCTTTGTGAAGATGAATCAGGTATGGATTAACCAGGATTTCCACCCATCAATGCCTGATGCATCAGAGTAGATTGGCCATGGTGCCACACCAACACTTCACAAATATGGATAGTGCAAAACAGATTTAAGGCACTGCTCCCAAGTTACAGACATTCCTCTACATCAGACCACAAGTAAGTATTGAGGATATGCATTAGCTAAAACAACTTTTCTTGGGATAAAATATGTGTACCCCAATTTTTTTTTAATCAAACAAAAGGAAAGGTGTGCAAAAAACACCATGTTCCACCTACACCACCAAGTATTGATGTGATGCAAAGACCTCTAAAAAGGTGGAAGGGAACAATGTATGGTCCATTGTAACCGGTGGGGGTAAAAACTTCCCCTGTATGGCCCTACACTAGCATTATTAATTCCCTTCTTGGCAAGTGTTACTCGCCCTAAAAAGGGCGGCCCCACACAGGAACCTCTCCCTATTTTCACCTACAAACACTGCCATTTCACAGGGTTTTTAGTTGGAAATAGAGAGAGTTTCCTGTGCGGGGCCGCCCTTTTTACGGTGAGTAACATTTGCCAAGAAGGGAATTAATAGGGCGAGAGTAGGGCGTTACAGGGGATTTTTTTTTACCCCCACCTGCTACAATGGACAATACGTTGCTCCCTTCCACCTTTACAAGGAAAGTGTTATTCGTCTTAAAAAGGGCGGCCCCACACAGGAACCTCTCCCTATTTCCACCTAAAAACCCTGGGAAATGGCAGTGTTTGCAGGTGGAAATAGGGAGAAGTTCCTGTGTGGGGCAGCAAGTTACACTTGCCAAGAAGGGAATTAATAATGTGAGAGTAGGGCCTTACAGGGGAAATTTTACCCCCACAGGTTACAATGGACCATACATTGTTCCCTTCCACCTTTTAGAGGTCTTTGCATCACATCAATACTTGGTGGTGTAGGTGGCACATTGTGTTTTTTGCACACCTTTCCTTTTGTTTGATTTAAAAAAAATTGGGGTACATATATTTTTATTCTAAGAATACTATTAAAAGTAAAGTTTTACATAATGCATATCCTCATTACTTACTTGTGCACACTAACACTTTTACAAAAGAGACCGTTTTCTTCTGCCTACCTGCCTCAGCTACTATTTTGATCCTGTCACCCGCCTGATGCCACACATCTGATGCCAAGTTCTCCTTTTTTTCATCCACCTTCATCACCGGGTACAGTTATAGCCACCCACCGCCCCACTTTGTCACTGGGTCACTTTCAGGACTCCTGATGCTGCTGATGCCACCTCCAGGCTGTCTCATACTGCATCAATATGTTCTCATGCTGCTGCCACCTCCAGGCTGTCTCATTCTGCAACTATATGGTCTCCTCATGCTTCTGCCACCTCCTTGCTGTATCATTCAGCCACTATATGGTCTCCTCATACTGATGCCACCTCCGGGCTCTGTCATTGTGCCGCTCTGCAATTCATACTGAATAAGAGTATTATTTCACTAACACAGCACACACTGTATTCGTGTTACAGCAAGGCAAAGTGTTCTACACCCCTATTGAGGCTTTCTGTAGGCCAGAAATAGACGTTTTTAATACAGATTTGCCGCAAATAAATTCGTACCGAACCAAATTTTGGGGGGGAAATTCAGCAAACCGGCCAAATCAAATTTTTCTAAAGTTCGCTCATCTCTAGTCTTTATAAGACCTATCTGCTGACTCCTCGTGGGTCATAAAAGGAAATTTTTTTCCTGATAAGAGATAGATTTTTTTTTCTGATCTGTTTCCATTTTCTGATTGTAAATTTTGTAATTTTGTTTCTTGTACATTATTATGAGGGTATTCATCATGCCTGAGCTGTTTATAGCAGCATTTAGTGATATGCTTTATAGCAGGTCCCATGGATCATAGACAAGAGACAGGATCTGTCCCATTCAGATGAATTGGAGACCTTTTACAGAGGTCATTCTACAGGAAGGGGAGGGATGCTGGTCTCTGCTGTGATTGGTAGTGGATCCAGTGTTATCTCTCTACTGGTGTCACCTTTCACTGTACTCTAGAGAAGAAAGGCATTACTGAAAAATTCTATGTACAGAACGTAAAGTCTCAGCTTAAATTTAGCCCTAGTGGTGAGAATTAAAGCTGCCCAATTTCAGGATTATTATAAAATATAGATAGCAAAACAGAAAATTATATATATATATATATATATATATATATATATATATATATATATATATAAAAATCACCAAAAATTCTTAAAATGTATGTTTAACATAAAAACTTGATTAAAACAGTAGGTCATTTTCTGATGACACATTCCCTTTGAGGATAATACATGAGGGGCTGTCCTCTGGTCCTTCTTTCTTTTCTATTAATGTCTGTCTTGTCATATTAAGGCTTCTGCGGTAATTACGTTGAAGTGGCAGAGCGTTCCGGTCCTACACAGAATAGTAGTTTCCTAAAGTCTTTAAATTGGTGCATAATGTGACGCTGCAATTTACCACAGTGACATTTCACAGTACCCATGACAGTTGAGAGCATCATTAGGATGCCTCTGCCACAGTTAATGAGCCTGAATCAATGGTTGAAAGTAGAAGTGATATCCCTGTTGACTGAGAGGGAACAACCATAGGGAGTTCTCTGCCTAGCCATCTTAATGGCCCTTACTCGTTCACCTATAGTTATCTACATTCCTGTATTATATGACAATGTTTGACAGCATTTTTTGAGCTACCAGGAATAGGGCTTGGGTCCCAGTTGGCAAAAAAAATAAAAATCTAAGGAGCCAAGAAGCCAGTGTATGTAGAGATTTGCTATTCACTCATATTGTTCCCTATTGAAGTAACTTCTTCAGGGTCCCATAAGGCTGCAAATTGTCTCTCAAGAGGTCTCACATACTGTTAAATTCTAAAACATGTATCAGACACACGTAAAAATCAACCCACCCAATCCGGTAAGAGGCGGTTCTAGACTTGGTGAGGCCTTCAGTGAAACTTTAGCATGAGGCCTTCACTGGCGAGATGTCACGACAGTGCATGTTGTCAGCAACCAGGCCAAGGCAAAGTATTGTGTGAAATACTGTGCAGCTACCTGGATACAGGTATCACTGGTGCCAAGTCACATAGTGGGTCATTACAGCGCCTCTTGATTTAAGGCTCTGCTTTATTTTTATCCCATTTTTGCACCCAATGAAAAAACTCTGTAGTGGACTTTTGCACCTTCACATAAAAGGCAACAAATTCTCAGAATCTATATAATCTATACAAAACTAAACAAGCATGTTAAAAGTCAGATGCCAAATGTACAGAATCTTATGTCTTTGGCCAGCTTTAGCAACATTCCTATTAATCTAGTGAAGACAGTCACAGTGGTCGGCACCAAGCCCGTTCCGGTATAGCCATATACACAGTGATTTAGAAATAAAACAGTCCCCGTCAAGCACTCCGGCCAATACACTGCCAAACATTGGAGCTGAACCATCAGAGCAGAAAGTATCTATATCTAGAATCCAATTAAAAAAACAGAAGTCCTAATCTGGCCGCACATGCTGTAACATTTCGCCCTTTATTAAAGAGGACTTATGGTTCACTGTACTGGTGAGTACGGCCGACTTCTTTTTTGAATAGGATTCCTATTATTATTATTATTATCATTATATCTAAAATAACAATGCAGAAGAGAACATTGGCAATGGATGGATTTTCTGAGGAAAAAAAGGTCATGCTGTTCGGTAATGCACTTCATTGGTGCTAATAGGGTGCATGGTGTGTTCTTAGTTATGCTGAGCACGAGATAAAAAGAAAAAAGCAATCTGTGAGTGGCACTTAAAGGGGTATTCCAGTGGAATTTTTTTTTTCTAAATCAAAATGGTACCAGAAAGTTAAACAGATTTCTAAATGACTTCTACTTAATCTTAATCCTTCCAGTACTTATCAGCTGCTGTATGCTCCAGAGGAAGTTATATTTCTTTCTGGAGATTTTTTCAGTCTGACCACAGTGCTCTCTGCTGACACCTCTGTTGATTTCAGGAACTATCCAGAGCAGAAGCAAATTCCATTAGCAAACCTCTCCTGCTCTGGACAGTTCCTGATATGAACAAAGGTGTCAGCAGAGAGGTCTGTGGTCGCCCGGAGGTTGGCGACCACAGCCGTCACACCCCCTCCATTCATGTCTATGGGAGGAGGAGTGACAGCTATGTACATAGACATGAATGTAGACGGTGTGGCGTGATGTCACGAACACGGAAGCTCCAAACTTCCGTGTTCAGAACGCTGTGGTGCCGGCCCAGAGGTTGTGGGGTTTCCCAGTGGCTGGACCCTCCCACAATCAGACATCTTATCCTCTTACTTTGGATAGGGGATAAGATGTTTAGGGGCAGAGAACCCATTTAAACCTAGGCCATTGTATTGATAGATTGCGTACACACAACCATTAAAGGGGTACTCCGGTGCTTAGACATCTTATCCCCTATCCAAAGGATAGGGGATAAGATGCCTGATTGCGGGGGTCCCGCTGCTGGAGACCCCCGTGATCTTCACGCCGCACCCCGTTAAAATCAGTCCCCGTAGCGTGTTCGCTCCGTGTCTGATTACTGTCGATCACAGGGCCGGAGCGTTGTGACGTCACGCCTCCGCCCACGTGTGATGTCACGCTCTGCCCCCTCAATGCAAGCCTATGGGAGGGGGCGTGACGGCCGCCACGCCCCCTCCCATAGACTTGCATTGAGGGGCGGGGCATGACATCACACGGGGGTGGAGTCGTGACATCACACTCTTTCGCTCGCGTGGTCGCAGCAGGACCCCCACGATCTGACATCTTATCCCCTATCCTTTGGATAGGGGATAAGATGTCTAGGGGCGGAGTACCCCTTTAAATACTACATCATAAAATGTATAAAATAAATTAAGGATATTGCAGCACGTAGCCGAGATTTCATTTTTATTAGGAAGATGAAATATTTGTAGAGTATATAAAAAGCCATTACACTGTGTGTAATATTCAATCAAACAGAAATAAACGGCCACGATCCCAAGCGGGAACTTGGCACCTTTTTTTAATGGATGCAATATTTTATCAGAGCCATTTGTGGAACACCGAACATTAACCACTTGTTATCATCACAGTCACTGGCTATGTGATGTGCACAAGAAAGCGGGGGCGGAGTAGGAGCAAAAATAGTTATTATCTAGAATTATGTCTGCTATCCAAGACTGTATCTAATGCTGTACTCTCCATAGAGCAACAGGCCATGTTCACACAGCGTAAAATGGGAGAAATGTCAGCATGGAAAACACGTGCAGACATTCGGCACATTTACTCGATCCGGCAGGCACTAGGACCGGTTAGAAATGTGTCATCTCACAGAAAGCAATGCATTTATGAGCAAAATCCCCAAAAAGAATAGACAAGTCTATTCTCTGTACAGGTGCCGGAATCGGGATTTTGCAGAAATTCCATCGTGTGAACAGTGCAGCAGAATCTAACTGAAATAAATGCTGCAGCAGAATGTCCGTGCAGAATATTCCAGCAGAATTCCGCATGGACATTGGGCCTCTGAAAAATTCATTCCCACTGGGAAGTTACATAAAGCCCCTACTGTGCTCTCATACAGAAGTTGAAAAAAAATGTGGTCTATCAACAAATAACTGATCAGTAGAGTTCAAGCACTGGGACCACTGATCACAAGAGAAGAGATCAATTCGCTCCTGAGTGAACAGAACTGCAGTGCACAAGTCAATCACCACTCCATTCACTGTCTAAGGTAAAGTTCCTACTACATTAGTGCTTCCGCTAGTCATATAAGTCCCGTCAAAAACGAATAAGACTAACAGGAGCACCAACATAGTTTCTACCT
The DNA here is from genome assembly GCF_029499605.1 of Hyla sarda. NCBI lineage: Eukaryota > Metazoa > Chordata > Amphibia > Anura > Hylidae > Hyla > Hyla sarda. The sequence goes on from NC_079194.1 coordinate 216,140,358, forward strand.
ACCCTATGGGACTTCCAACCATAGCTGAGTAAAGCAGTCAGCTATGCTTGGAAGTCCCATAGAAAATGAGTGGAGCAGTGGTCAAGCCTGCATAATATGGGGAAAAATAGAATTCCATTCTTATGTTTGATGGGGGCCCAGTGCTTGGATCCCCACAACTTTTTAAAGAGTATCTGACACCCTGTTCACCTGCACTAAACCTTGGTTATAGTGCGAGTGAACAGCTTTGCAAAAAGTCCTCACTTACTTGAATATGTACTATATTTGCAGAGTTATCGTAGGTTAATCTTCCAGCTGCATTGTGCAGCTCTGCGCAATGGAGGCAGGGAGGCAGCTCCCCCAGATCCCCTGCCTCTTCCATATTGTCTGTCTGGCTGAGCCCTGTCTTGAATATGCTAATGGCCGCTGGGGGTGAGCACTTACCCCCGGCAGCTGTAAGGCGAGGTTCAGACTATGGAATTTACACCTACAATTCCGCTTTGAAATTGCAGGAGGAAATTCCGCTTGCTAAAATGTATAGTGTAGTGAATGGGTTTCCATTCACAAATTCACACTTCGGAATTTGTGAAGCGGAATTGGTGAATGGAAAATCCGCTTGGAAATTTCCGCCTGAAGAATGGCGGTGCTCTTCAGGTGGAAATCCGCGTGGAACACACTGCAGTCTATTGGAGACTGCAGTGCCCGTGCGGTCCTAGCGCCGACTGATTCAGTTGGCGCTGGCCGCACTCTGAACTGGGGCGGTACACCTGTCAAACCATAACGCAGGTGTCCTAAGGTGAGTTCAGGGAGGACAGAAACCTCCCGCGGAGCAGAAGGGCTCGTCTCAAATTGAAACGTGTCCAGCTCAACTAGTACACAAGACGTGGCAGAACATTGGTCAACCTGAGCAGAAAGACTGCAAAATTCAAAGGACAAATTTGTGATATCTAGAATCTAGCCCTCAGGCTAATGATCGGAGTGGGGAGGATGGAAGATGGGGACATAAAAAATATATATTGCCCCCCTGGTGGAATTTCAAAAGCAATTAACCCCTTCCTTCTCTAACAAGCAAAGTGAAGATGTTCTTCCTTCAACAGGAACAGCGACAATCCCAGACTCTTTCATTTCCATGGCGACACAGTTATGAAAAGCTATATGACAAATATATTGCAAAGTCACCGAACCGCCAATTCTATATTTAGTTCCCCCCGTACAGCTGACTTAAGATATAGGTAACTAGAGCAGAAGGAGACGACTATTGGAAAACTTTACTGCTAACATCCGAAAATGAGCAGCTGACAAAAAATGTGGTAACTATTTCTCACCGGAATTCTTTTAACCCAATGCTTTCCAACCAGCGTGACTCCAGCTGTAGCAAAACTATAACTACCGGCATGCCCGGACAGCGCAAGCTGGGAGTTGTAGTTTTGCAACAGCTGGAGGCACACCGTTTGCTCATACTGGAGGAACTCGGTTTGGTCATGCGAGTTTCCATATAGCATTGGTCATCATTCTATAGACAAGTCAGGTATGGTGCAGTGGTCGATATTACGTTCCGATCAATAAATCCTTGGTTAATACGATCACCTTACCCATTGACATGTAGTGGCTACAGCTATAGTTGCGACATTTGATCAGATTTTAATGTATAAATGCACATGACAGCATCAATTACATTGGGACACTGATGCTTAAAGGGACATGCGCTGCAAGGCAATAACTTTGATCACTACTAATACACTTTATGAAGACATTTTGGTGGCGTACCCAATGATCGTGTGTATTGTTATATTCTGATTGTACAATAGACAATTCCCATAGTAAAGTACTACAGTCTGGTCCTCTCAGTCCTGGACTGCAGACCCTGCTATACACTTCCCTATGGTATACCCCCAGCTGATCACTGTGCTGGCACAGGAAGGAAGGATTACCGTAGCAGCATCAATAGAGGGTAAGATACTTAACTCATGCATCACCCATATGAGAAGGCAGCATTAAGTGCAATGGTCTCTATATAACATAACTGGACAAGTGTATATTGAATATAGATGTCAGTGCTCCCTGTATATAACATAGCAGAACCGGTGTATTATCTATATAGGTATATGGGCTCTCTGTATATAACACATATAGCTGGACAGGTGTATATTGTATATAGATGTCAGTGCTCCCTGTATATAACATAGCAGAAACGGTGTATTATCTATATAGGTGTATGGGCTCTCTGTATATAACACATATATCTGGACCGGTGTATAATGTATATAGATGTCAGTGCTCTCTGTATATAAAACATATATCTGGACCGGTGTATAATGTATATAGATGTCAGTGCTCTCTGTATATAACACATATATCTGGACAGGTGTATAATGTATCTAGATGTCAGTGCTCTCTGTATATAACACATATAGCTGGACAGGTGTATAATGTCTATAGATGTCAGTGCTCTCTGTATATAACACATATATCTGGACAGGTGTATAATGTATATAGATGTCAGTGCTCTCTGTATATAACACATATAGCTGGACAGGTGTATAATGTATATAGATGTCAGTGCTCTCTGTATATAACACATATATCTGGACAGGTGTATAATGTATATAGGTGTATTGGCTCTCTGTATAGAACACATATAGCTGGACAGGTGTATAATGTATATCGCTGTCAGTGCTCTGTATATAACACATATATCTGGACAGGTGTTTAATGTATATAGATGTCAGTGCTCTCTGTATATAACACATATATCTGGACAGGTGTATAATGTATATAGCTGTCAGTGGTCTCTGTATATAACACATATATCTGGACAGGTGTATAATGTATATAGATGTCAGTGCTCTCTGTATATAACACATATATCTGGACAGGTGTATAATGTATATAGCTGTCAGTGGTCTCTGTATATAACACATATATCTGGACAGGTGTATAATGTATATAGCTGTCAGTGGTCTCTGTATATAACACATAGCTGGACAGGTGTATAATGTATATAGATGTCAGTGCTCTCTGTATATAACACATATATCTGGACAGGTGTATAATGTATATAGGTGTATTGGCTCTCTGTATATAACACATATATCTGGACAGGTGTATAATGTATATAGATGTCAGTGCTCTCTGTATATAACACATATATCTGGACAGGTGTATAATGTATATAGATGTCAGTGCTCTCTGTATATAACACATATATCTGGACAGGTGTATAATGTATATAGATGTCAGTGCTCTCTGTATATAACACATATATCTGGACAGGTGTATAATGTATATAGATGTCAGTGCTCTCTGTATATAACACATATATCTGGACAGGTGTATAATGTATATAGATGTCAGTGCTCTCTGTATATAACACATATATCTGGACAGGTGTATAATGTATATAGATGTCAGTGCTCTCTGTATATAACACATATAGCACGGTATGACTAGATAGTGCTACTCACATCGAGAATGACAGAGATGCCCCTCCTGGTGCCCGGCTCAGGCATGCCCTGCACCAGTGTGACTGCCTCGTCCCCCCGCAGCTCTCTCTCACTCTTGTCGCTCATCTTGGTGACGATCCAGCGGAGCACACCGTCCAGCCACCGGATCTGAGGCTGCTGCTGCTGCTGCAGGAGCTTGTGGACGCTGGTCCTGCAGTACCGGGCTGCCTGCTCACACATGTCTGAGGCTGGGAGGGGGAGAGCAGCCCGCCCCCTGCTTCTAGGACTGCACACAGACAACTATACACCCTTTAACCCCTTAAGGACACAAGTTTTTTTATTTGTGCACTTTCGTTTTATCCACCTCACCTTCTTAAAATCATAACGCTTTAAATTTTCCACCTACAGACCTATATGAGGACTTGTTTTTTGCACCACCAATTGTACTTTGTAATGATATCAGTCATTTTACCGCAAAATCTACGGGGAAAAACAAAAAATATTTATGGGGCAGATTTAAAAAACAAAACAAAAACAAACTTCATTTTGTAACTTTCAGGGGCTTCTGATTCTACTCAGTTCACTTCTCGGTAAAAATGACACCTTATCTTTATTCTGTAGGTCCATACGGTTACAAAGATACCCAAAAGATAAAGGTTTTCTTATGTTTTACTTTTAAATAATTATAACTTTTTGTACTAAAATTAGCATGTTTAAAAATGTCCTCTTCTGGCCCCTATAACTTTTTTATTTTTCCGTATACAGGGATGTGTGGGGGCTCATTTTTTGCACCGTGATCTGTAGTTTTATCGGTACCATTTTTGTTTTTATGGGACTTTTTGATCGCTTTTTATGCATATTTGTAGGGTATACAAAGTGACAAAAAATCCTGGACTTTGGTATTTTTTTAAGTATACACCGTTGACCGTGCGGTTTAATTAACATTATATTTTTATAGTTACCCACGCTGTGGTACCACATATGTTTATGTTCTTTTTTTTTATGGGAAAAAGGGGGTGCTAACTCTTATTAGGGAAGGGGTTAAATCACATTTATTAACAATTATTATTTCTTTACTTTTTTTTACACAATTTTTAGTTCCCATAGGGGACTTTTACATGCAATCATTAGATTTTATACACTGTTCAATGCTATGCCATAGCCCATAGTCCATTGCTCCAGCCTGCTGAGGATGACTTGAGCCTTAAAGAACCGATCGGACGGCGAGGAGGCAGGTAAGGGCCATTCCGCCGTCCTCTCAGGATTTCCCTGCGATGATCCCGATCAGCTCCGCTGAGCTGCCAGGAGTGTATTATCAGCATGTTAGACGCCGCTATCACCTTTGATCGCAGCATCTAAAGCAGGGTTCTCAAACTCCCGGCCCGGGGGCCATTTGCGGCCCACAGAACGAAAGTTTGCGCCAGGTATGTAGTGAAGAAAGCAGTTCTGTGTCCTGAGCAGAGCAAAGACTGAACCCCCCCCCCCCCCATCAACCAATCACAGTGTCTCAGCACTCAGCACTTTCCTCAGCTATTCGGGACACAGAACGCTTCAAGACACAGTTTTCTTCACTACTCCAGAGAGGAGAAGCGCAGTGCAAGACAGGTAAGGTTGTCTATGTGTGTGTGTGTGTGTGTCTGTCTGCGTGCCTGCATGTGTGTGTCTGTCTGTCTGTCTATGTGTATGTGCATGTGTGGGTGTCTGCTTGTGTGTGTGTCTGTCTGTCTATGTGTGTGTGCATGTGCGTGTGTGTGTCTGTCTATGTGTGTGTGCATGTGTGGGTGTCTGTCTTTCTATGTGTGTGTGCATGTGTGTGTGTGTCTGTCTATGTGTGTGTGCATTTGTGTGTGTCTGTCTGTCTATGTGTGTGTGCATGTGTGTGTGTGTATGTCTGTCTATGTGTGTGTGCATGTGTCTGACTCTGTGCGCATGTGTGTCTGTCTGTGTGCATGAGTGTGCCTGTCTGTCTATGTGTGTGCGTGTGTGTGTATGTCTGTCTGTGTGTGTGTGCATGTGTGTGCCTGTCTGTCTATGTGTGTGTACATGTGTGTGTGTCTGTCTGTCTATGTGTGTGTGCATGTGTGTGTGTGTGTCTGTCTACGTGTGTGTGCATGTGTGTGTGTCTGTCTGTCTATGTGTGTGTGTCTGTCTATGTGTATGTGTCTGTGTGTGTGTCTGTTTCTGTGAGTCAGGGGGAGGGGGGGGGGTCACCGAAAATGCTACCTAATTTGGGGAACCTGCTACTACCTAATGTGGGGAACCTGCTTCTACCTAATGTGTGGAACCTGCTACTACCTAATGTGGGAGACCTGCTTCTACCTAATGTGTGGAACCTGCTTCTACCTAATGTAAGGAACCTGCTACTACCTAGTGTGGGGAACCTTCTACTACCTAATGTGGGGAACCTGCTTCTACCTAATGTGTGGAACCTGCTACTACCTAATGTGGGAGACCTGCTTCTACCTAATGTGTGGAACCTGCTTCTACCTAATGTAAGGAACCTGCTACTACCTAGTGTGGGGAACCTTCTACTACCTAATGTGGGGAACCTGCTTCTACCTAATGTGGGGAAACTGCTACTACCTAATGTGGGGAAACTGCTACTACCTAATGTAGGGAACCTGCTTCTACCTAATGTGGGGAACCTGCTACTACCTAATGTGGGGAACCTGCTTCTACTTAATGTGGGGAACCTGCTACTACCTAGTGTGGGGAACCTGCTACTACCTAATGTGGGGGACCTGCTTCTACCTAATGTGGGGAAACTGCTACTACCTAATGTGGGGAACCTGCTGCCTACCTAATGTGGGGAACTTGCTACCCACCTAATGTGGGGAACTTGCTGCCCACCTAATGTGGGGAACCTGTTGCCTACCTAATGTGGGGAACCTGTTGCCTACTCAATGCGGGGAACCTGCTGCTTACCTAATGTGGGGAACCTGCTGCCTACCTAATGTGGGGAACCTGCTTCTACCTAATGTGGGGAACCTGCTACTACTTAATGTGGGGAACCTGCGGCCTACCTAATGTGGGGAACCTGCTGCCTACCTAATGTGGGGAACCCCCAGAAGTAGCACCCCCATCATCCGTCAGCTCATGCTATTACCACACAGGGTAGGGGGAATGGGGGGGTTGCTGGTGGATGATGGGGGTGCTGCTGCTGGTGGAGGGTGTTGCTAGTGGATGATGAGGGGCGTATGATGAGGGCATTATATGTAATGGTCGCATGTGGCCCAGTCTCACCCAGCTGCTACCTCCAGTGGACCCCGGATAATTTGAGTTTGAGACCCTGATCTAAAGAGTTAACTAGAAACCAGTAGAAGTGGCAGGCAGCCGCGAAACGGACGTTGTTCTAATCTGTTTGTGTTACGCCGAGCGCTCCGGGTCCCCGCTCCTCCCCGGAGCGCTCGCTACACTCTCCTCACTGCAGCGCTCCGGTCAGATCCACTGACCCGGGGCGCTGCGATACCGCCTCCAGCCGGGATGCGATCCGCGATGCGGGTAGCGCCCGCTCGCGATGCGCACCCCGGCTCCCGTACCTGACTCGCTCTCCGTCAGTCCTGTCCCGGCGCGCGCGGCCCCGCTCCCTAGGGCGCGCGCGCGCCGGGTCTTTGCGATTTAAAGGGCCACTGCGCCGCTGATTGGCGCAGTGGTTCCAATTAGTGTTATCACCTGTGCACTTCCCTATATCACCTCACTTCCCCTGCACTCCCTTGCCGGATCTTGTTGCCATCGTGCCAGTGAAAGCGTTTCCTTGTGTGTTCCTAGCCTGTGTTCCAGACCTCCTGCCGTTGCCCCTGACTACGATCCTTGCTGCCTGCCCCGACCTTCTGCTACGTCCGACCTTGCTTCTGTCTACTCCCTTGTACCGCGCCTATCTTCAGCAGCCAGAGAGGTTGAGCCGTTGCTAGTGGATACGACCTGGTCACTACCGCCGCAGCAAGACCATCCCGCTTTGCGGCGGGCTCTGGTGAAAACCAGTAGTGACTTAGAACCGATCCACTAGCACGGTCCACGCCAATCCCTCTCTGGCACAGAGGATCCACTACCTGCCAGCCGGCATCGTGACAGTAGATCCGGCCATGGATTCCGCTGAAGTTCCTCTGCCAGTTGTCGCTGACCTCACCACGGTGGTCGCCCAGCAGTCACAACAGATAGCGCAACAAGGCCAACAGCTGTCTCAACTGACCGTTATGCTACAGCAGTTACTACCACAGCTTCAGCAATCATCTCCTCCGCCAGCTCCTGCACCTCCTCCGCAGCGAGTGGCCGCTTCTGGACTACGACTATCCTTGCCGGATAAATTTGATGGGGACTCTAAGTTTTGCCGTGGCTTTCTTTCCCAATGTTCATTGCACTTGGAGATGATGTCGGACCAGTTCCCCACTGAAAGGTCTAAGGTGGCTTTCGTAGTCAGCCTTCTGTCTGGAAAAGCCCTGTCTTGGGCCACACCGCTCTGGGACCGCAATGACCCCGTCACTGCCTCTGTACACTCCTTCTTCTCGGAAATTCGAAGTGTCTTTGAGGAACCTGCCCGAGCCTCTTCTGCTGAGACTGCCCTGTTGAACCTGGTCCAGGGTAATTCTTCCGTTGGCGAGTATGCCGTACAATTCCGTACTCTTGCTTCAGAATTATGCTGGAATAATGAGGCCCTCTGCGCGACCTTTAAAAAAGGCCTATCCAGCAACATTAAAGATGTTCTGGCCGCACGAGAAATCCCTGCTAATCTACATGAACTCATTCACCTAGCCACTCGCATTGACATGCGTTTTTCCGAAAGGCATCAGGAGCTCCGCCAGGATATGGACTCTGTTCGCACGAGGCGTTTCTTCTCCCCGGCTCCTCTCTCCTCTGGTCCCCTGCAATCTGTTCCTGTGCCTCCCGCCGTGGAGGCTATGCAGGTCGACCGGTCTCGCCTGACACCTCAAGAGAGGACACGACGCCGCATGGAGAATCTCTGCCTGTACTGTGCTAGTACCGAACACTTCCTGAAGGATTGTCCTATCCGTCCTCCCCGCCTGGAAAGACGTACGCTGACTCCGCACAAAGGTGAGACAGTCCTTGATGTCTACTCTGCTTCTCCACGTCTTACTGTGCCTGTGCGGATATCTGCCTCTGCCTTCTCCTTCTCTACTGTGGCCTTCTTGGACTCCGGATCTGCAGGAAATTTTATTTTGGCCTCCCTCGTCAACAGGTTCAACATCCTGGTGACCAGTCTCGCCAGACCCCTCTACATCAATTGTGTAAACAATGAAAGATTGGACTGTACCATACGTTTCCGCACGGAGCCCCTTCTAATGTGCATCGGATCTCATCACGAGAGGATTGAACTTTTGGTCCTCCCCAATTGCACTTCTGAAATTCTCCTTGGACTTCCCTGGCTTCAACTTCATTCCCCAACCCTGGATTGGTCCACTGGGGAGATCAAGAGTTGGGGGCCCTCTTGTTCCAAGGACTGCCTAAAACCGGTTTCCAGTAACCCTTGCCGTGACTCTGTAGTTCCTCCTGTAACCGGTCTCCCTAAGGCCTATATGGACTTTGCGGATGTTTTTTGCAAAAAACAAGCTGAGACTCTACCTCCTCACAGGCCTTATGATTGTCCTATCGACCTCCTCCCAGGCACTACTCCACCCCGGGGCAGAATCTATCCTCTGTCCGTCCCAGAGACTCTTGCCATGTCTGAATACGTCCAGGAAAATTTAAAAAAGGGCTTTATCCGTAAATCCTCCTCTCCTGCCGGAGCCGGATTTTTCTTTGTGTCCAAAAAAGATGGCTCTCTACGTCCTTGCATTGACTACCGCGGTCTTAATAAAATCACGGTTAAGAACCGCTACCCCCTACCCCTCATCTCTGAACTCTTTGATCGCCTCCAAGGTGCCCACATTTTTACCAAACTGGACTTAAGAGGTGCTTATAATCTCATCCGCATCAGAGAGGGGGATGAATGGAAAACGGCATTTAACACCAGAGATGGACACTTTGAGTATCTGGTCATGCCCTTTGGCCTGTGCAACGCCCCTGCCGTCTTCCAAGACTTTGTTAATGAAATTTTTCGTGATCTCCTATACTCCTGTGTTGTTGTATATCTGGACGATATCCTGATTTTTTCTGCCAATCTAGAAGAACACCGCCAGCATGTCCGTATGGTTCTTCAGAGACTTCGTGACAATCAACTCTATGCCAAAATAGAGAAATGTCTGTTTGAATGCCAATCTCTTCCTTTCCTAGGATACTTGGTCTCTGGCCAGGGACTACAAATGGATCCAGACAAACTCTCTGCTGTCCTAGATTGGCCACGCCCCTCCGGACTCCGTGCCATCCAACGTTTTTTGGGGTTCGCCAATTATTACAGGCAATTTATTCCACATTTTTCTACCGTTGTGGCTCCTATCGTGGCTTTAACCAAAAAAAATGCCGATCCCAAGTCTTGGCCTCCTCAAGCGGAAGACGCCTTTAAACAGCTCAAATCTGCCTTTTCTTCGGCTCCCGTGCTCTCCAGACCTGACCCATCTAAACCCTTCCTATTGGAGGTTGATGCCTCCTCAGTGGGAGCTGGAGCTGTCCTTCTACAAAAAAATTCTTCCGGGCATGCTGTTACTTGTGGTTTTTTTTCTAGGACCTTCTCTCCAGCGGAGAGGAACTACTCCATCGGGGATCGAGAGCTTCTAGCCATTAAATTAGCACTTGAGGAATGGAGGCATCTGCTGGAGGGATCAAGATTTCCAGTTATTATTTACACCGATCACAAGAACCTCTCCTACCTCCAGTCTGCCCAACGGCTGAATCCTCGCCAGGCCAGGTGGTCTCTGTTCTTTGCCCGATTTAATTTTGAAATTCACTTTCGGCCTGCCGACAAGAACATTAGGGCCGATGCTCTCTCTCGTTCCTCGGATGCCTCGGAAGTAGAGCTCTCTCCGCAACACATCATTCCTCCTGACTGCCTGATTTCCACTTCTCCAGCCTCCATCAGGCAAACTCCTCCAGGAAAGACCTTTGTTTCTCCACGCCAACGCCTCGGAATCCTCAAATGGGGTCACTCCTCCCATCTCGCAGGCCATGCGGGCATCAAGAAATCTGTGCAACTCATCTCTCGCTTCTATTGGTGGCCAACCCTAGAGACAGATGTGGTGGACTTTGTGCGAGCCTGCACTATCTGTGCCCGGGATAAGACTCCTCGCCAGAAGCCCGCTGGTTTTCTTCATCCTCTGCCTGTCCCCGAACAGCCTTGGTCTCTGATTGGTATGGATTTTATTACTGACTTACCCCCATCCCGTGGCAACACTGTTGTTTGGGTGGTCGTTGATCGATTCTCCAAAATGGCACATTTCATCCCTCTTCCTGGTCTTCCTTCAGCGCCTCAGTTGGCTAAACAATTTTTTGTACACATTTTTCGTCTTCACGGGTTGCCTACGCAGATCGTCTCGGATAGAGGCGTCCAATTCGTGTCTAAATTCTGGAGGGCTCTCTGTAAACAACTCAAGATTAAATTAAATTTTTCTTCTGCATATCATCCTCAATCCAATGGACAAGTAGAAAGAATTAACCAGGTCTTGGGTGATTATTTACGACATTTTGTTTCCTCCCGCCAGGATGACCATACCTGTGCACTTCCCTATATCACCTCACTTCCCCTGCACTCCCTTGCCGGATCTTGTTGCCATCGTGCCAGTGAAAGCGTTTCCTTGTGTGTTCCTAGCCTGTGTTCCAGACCTCCTGCCGTTGCCCCTGACTACGATCCTTGCTGCCTGCCCCGACCTTCTGCTACGTCCGACCTTGCTTCTGTCTACTCCCTTGTACCGCGCCTATCTTCAGCAGCCAGAGAGGTTGAGCCGTTGCTAGTGGATACGACCTGGTCACTACCGCCGCAGCAAGACCATCCCGCTTTGCGGCGGGCTCTGGTGAAAACCAGTAGTGACTTAGAACCGATCCACTAGCACGGTCCACGCCAATCCCTCTCTGGCACAGAGGATCCACTACCTGCCAGCCGGCATCGTGACAGTTTGCTCCCTCCCCCTATACCGATGCCATTGTCCTGTCTCACGTAAGTGAATAAAATCCTTTACTTCATCCATGTTGCGAAGTGCCATGTATTTCCTTCTATAGGAGATTATTATCTAAACAGTTAATGCTGGGCGTCGGCCCGATCACTGGTGTCCAGCATTGGCCACGGGTCCCAGTTGCTGATGGCAGCCAGGACCGAGCAGATATCAAGCGAGCTCAGCCTCTGAGCTTGCTTTATAGACCTGCCGCATGGCGGCACCGTATTTATATATATGGATATATATATATATATATATATATATATATATATATATATATATATATAGTTAATATTGCAAAAACACTTCCATGTTCTAATAATAAGAGGTAAAAAGTACAAACAGGCTTAATCTCTCATTGCTGGGTGAAAAGTTGGCCACAGCGTTTATTATAATTCTTTTTAGAACCATGAAATAAGTAAACAATAAGTAAACAATTAAAAAAACAGACTGTATACTCAGAAAAATATATGTGCTGGGTGGATCCTGCCAGCCGCCAGCCTTCCAACGGGCAGCTTCCGCCATGCTAGCTGCATTCTATCACTAAAACTTTCACCATGGAGGGGCCCGTGTAGACCTACATGGCGCACTGACCCCCACCCAGCAGAAAGAGAGCCTGTTCGATCCCGTCCTGGATCCCTGACAAAAAAATATCAAGACCTGTGTTTGTTAAATGCACCCCATCAGGATGCATAAGATGGGAGTTGTCTCCCTCCAGCTGGTGGTGACGCACAACAACACCAGAGCGGGACCTCAGGAAACAAGAAATTTTGGCATTCACCCTGCGGCGAGCACGCTCAACTGCCGCCACACAGTGGCGTTGCTAGGGTCGGTGACACCTAGTGCAGTAAAAAATGGTGTCACCCCCCACCCAAACTGCAACTCAGCAAATTCAGCAACATTTTTTATTTTTTTACAACAACAGATTCACTTCCTGGTGCTGCAGATGGCATGACACATTACCGCTCAGCCGATCACTAGCCACAGGGGTGTCTCAACTAGTGTTGCTCGCGAATATTCGCAATTCGAATTTTATTCGAATATTCGCGAATATAGCGCTATATATTCGTAATTATGAATATTCTTTTTTTTTTTTTGTAATTTATTTTTTCACAGTACACATCACAGTGATCACCCCTCTCTGCTTCCAGCTTATGTGGTGTAAGAAGGCTCTAATACTACTGTGTGAGACTGGTGTGCGAATTTTCGCATATGCGAAAATATACATATGCGGATTTTCGCTTATGTAAATTTTTGTATATGCAAATTTTCGCATATGCTAATTTTTGCACACGTGAATATTCGCATATGCGAAAATAAAACGAGAACATTACGAATATGCGAATATTCGCGAATATGACGAATATTCGTCCATATATTCGCGAATATTCGCGAATTCGAATATGGCCTATGCCGCTCAACACTAGTCTCAACTCAGATTGGGATTGGCTGAGCGACAATATAACATACACTCTGTTCCAAATTATTATGCAAATTATATTTTCTCATTTACCTAAATAATTGATGTAAATAACAGTCAGCATAATTCTCATGTTATACACTATTAAGAGTACAATTCAAATTTTATTGAACAAACCTCCTAATGATAAAAAAATACTGTTAACATAAAAAACTTACAATGCACTGTTCCAAATTATTATGCACAGTAGGTTTCAAAACACTTGATAGGTTGTAAAGAACTAAAAATTGTCATTTGTTGTGCTAGCAGCATATTTACTGAAATCAAAAGCTATTTCAATCAAACTTTTAACAACATTTAAACTTTTTTTTAACATTTTAACCCCTTAAGGACCAAGCCCATTTTCCCCTTAAGGACCAAGCCCATTTTAACCAATTTTATTTTTGCATTTTCGTTTTTTCCTCCTCGCCTTCTAAAATCCATAACTCTTTTATATTTCCATCTACAGACCCATATAAGGGCTTGTTTTTTGTGTGACCAATTGTACTTTGTAATGAAACCTCTCACATTACCATAAAATGTACGGCGAACCCAAAAAGATATTTTTTTAGGGAGGAAATTTAAATGAAAACCACAATTTTGCTCATTTTGGAGGGTTTCGTTTTCACACTGTACACTTTACAGTAGAAATGACATGTGTTCTTTATTCTGTGGGTCAATACAATTAAAATGATACCCATGGCTAGATACTTTTATATTTTTCAACATGCATATAACTTTTTCATTTTTCCGTATATAAGGCGGTATGAGGGCTCATTTTTTGTGCCATCATCTGTACTTTTTATTGATGCCACATTTGCATATATAAAACTTTTAGATAATTTTTTATACATTTTTTTGGGAATAAAATGTGACAAAAAAGCTGCATTTTTTGACTTTTTTTATTTTTTACATTTACGCAGTTCACCAGACTAATTAATATTATATTATGATAGATCGGACATTTACATACGCGGCAATACCAAATATATTTATAAAAAACAATTAGACTTTTTGGGGGTAAAATGGGAAAAACTGACAATTTTAATTTTATTGGCGGAGGGGATTTTTCACTTTTTTTAACTTTTTATTTTAAATTTTTTTTTACTTTTTTTTATTTATTTTTTACACTTTTTATGTCCCCATAGGGAAATATCTATAGCAATCATTTGATAGCTAATACTTTTCAGTGCTATGCATAGGACATAGCACTGATCAGTATTATCGGCTATCTCCTGCTCTGGTCTGCTCGATTTCAGACCAGAGCAGGAGACGGACGGAGGCAGGTGAGGGGACCTCCGTCCACCATTACTGATGATTGCATCCCTGCGGCAGTGCTGCGGGCGAACTCATCATCTATTTTAACGTGCACATTGCTGCAGATGCTGTGGTCTGTACTGATCACGGCATCTGAGGGGTTAATGGCAGACATCCGGGTGATCGCAGATGTCGGCCATTACTGGCGGGTCCTCGGTTGCTGATAGCAGCCGGAACCTGCCGTGTATGACACGAGCACCGCTCCAATGCTCGCGGTCATACACAGGACGGAAATGGCGGTACAATAGAATAGTACATAGCTATATACATGAGTCAATGTAGAATACTGACCAGAATAAAAAGTGCAAGTGCAAAATAAAGTTACTAGGATTCCAGGATAGAGTCACCCTTAAATTGGTTTCACCTGGCAATCTAATTATCACAGTTTGTTTTCAGTGATCAAAAGAGCCCTGAGAAACAATGCCACCCATGAGTTAAACTGAAAAACTAAATATTTAAATCTTTGTGAGACTTAAATATAATTTGCATAATAATTTGGAACAGGGTGTACACTCAGATTATCGGTCCAAAAGCATATGTGTCTATTAGAAAAGGATGATCCCCAAAGCTCCACCGACAGGACAATATGGAAGAGTTTAAGAAGTGTCAAATTCTTACACAGACCCGCGTCCTTCCAAGACTTCAGCCAATAGCCCGCACACCACTGATTACCTAAAAAAAGGCAATGTAACCGCATGACCCAGAGGCATCAGTATACAATGGCATCATATCACAGAGCTGTGGGTTGGGAAAGATGGTGAATAAGGTGAAAAGGATCCCAAATCCTTCTTCTGAACCACACCCAATGGTTAAACCCATAGGTTATAAAAGGGGCTCCAAGAAAGGGCCCTCGATCCTGCCCATAGAAATTTATTTTAGGAGCTTCAAACAATGTGCTTCGGGGTTATCTCTCGGTGATTTTAGGTTAGGAGCAATCATACCCTCTCTGCGATATGGTTATAGCTCCCTGGCCTTTTTGTTGGGACCTAAACAACTGGGACATGCATCTAACAGCTGAATGTGATCCTCCGGAACTAGAGCACTCGTGCCTGCACTTGCAGAGGCCGAAGAACTTACAATGTCCTTTGTTAAAGAGCCAACACCCCCCGGTCTACGAACGGCCACTACCCCCTGGGCACTAGAACCCCCAGAAGCAGCGGCCACCCGCAAAAAGGACGGCCTTCTGTGCCATCATAAGGTGAAGCCACAAATCAGTGGCTTTTACACCCCCCCACTAATCTCTGGTTGCAGGGCATGATGCCTCCTGAACTGCTCATCATATCAACACCAGGCAGAATTGCCACGGGAACGATATGAATTATAAATCATGTCCATATCTATGAACAACTCAGATTTTCATGCCCATAACACAACCCAGAACCTCAAAAGCCTGTAACCAATTATTCATTGTTTTAGTAACCTTAGGCTTTCTATCATAAGGCCTAGACACCAATTGGGGCTGCCTCTCCCTATCCATCAAGGAATGATCTACCAACACTAGTAACCAAACGTCCACGTAGGCATTTTCCCAAATCTTAGTTTTGATCTTCTCATCCAGATGGGAACCCTGTGGGCTAACACCACAGAAAAATGTGTCCTTGTGGATGCCGGCACTAGGGACTTCCTTAGTTTTACCAGTGGGAACAGAAGGGGGGGGGGGAGAGGAGGAGGGGACGTCCACCAAAGCCGAATGGCATTCAATAACAGGAAGAAAAAGGGGGAACTGAGAGGGGAGTTGAGTCAGGGTGGAGGAGGAGGGAAGTGGATGTGGCCGGATGGTGGATAAAGGAAGTGATGAAGGTGGAGGAAAAGTGGTAGAAGAGCATCCTCAAAAAGGTCCACATCTGAAGGGGGGTCCTGAACTACAGTAGAGGGAGGGGGAGGGAGAGCTTCACTGTTCCCTGCAGAAGTGCAAGAAGCCTCACCAGAGGAGGCTAAACTGCGCTACTGGGCGCCCATACTAAACAAAGGAGGACCAGAAACCTGTGAAGAAATAAGTGGAGGCATCATAAAAGGGGTGCTGAACATCTGACAAGGGGTGGGGGAAAGAGCGCAGGCCAAGCGGGTAGGCCGCACTGAGCCCAGAACGGCCGCACTTGGCACTGCACTGGGAGTGGAGACAGGACGAGAAGAGGGAACTGTCAGAGGAGCGGAAGAAGCCACTGACACTGCCAGCTTACCTCGGCTCCTAACTTTATTTTCACTCTTCTAGCCATGGCCAGAAGCCGGAGGGCTGGGACTGAGGCGGATTGGGGCAAGAAAGTCAGTCCTCCTGCCATCGGCACAGAGGTATCAGAGGGGACAGATCTGGAAGGAACAAGGGAAGAAAAGAGGGCAGTAAGCCATCCCTCTCCTTCCACTGCAGCTCTGGCCTGCAGGACAGCCAGGATAGCCTTGTCATACAAACTCACACAGCAAAGCTTGCCAGGGGCAAGAAAAAAGAGGGAGAAGATCACGGGAAAGGGGAATATATAGGAGGCGAGTGGTCCAACCCCATGTGACCCCTTGAGAACAGTACCACCTTTGCGGGACCGCAGCATTTTAACTAATACAAGGGGAGGGGGGACAAAAAAGGAAAAGACAGAGGAAATAACAGGAGAAAACTCCTGTACAGTCCATGGGGACTCCTCTGATTAAGGATAGCCCTCTTCAGCATGCTGCTTCAGCCGCTAGCCAGGCCCTGGCCACACACCCCTGCAGTCAGTAGAACTGTGTGCGTTGAGTAGAGATTGGAAGCTGAGAGTAAGGAGCCCTGCCCACACAACTAACCACGCCTTTATTTATGTAAGCCCCACCCCATGCATGTACTTGCTGGTGGACTTGGTCATGCTCAGGTGTTCGCATCGTGTACACACTGGCCCTCATTTACAAAGACTGGAGTGTCGCTAATTTTTTTTTTTCAGTGTACTCGTCTTTTTTTTCCCTTGTGATTTACTAATCTGTCGCATGTGTCGTTTTTTTTTGTGTCGCATGATATTAAATTCTGTCGCACGGGAATAAAAGGTGTCGCACTGGAAAAATAAAAATGAAACCCAATAAATAAAGTAAAGTTACTCTGCACAAGGATGTAACTTTACATTCATTATTGTTAATGGGTTAATAACCCAAAAGTTTTTTTAAAACATATATATTAAAAAAAAATGTATATACCGTATTTTTTGCCGTATAAGACGCACTTTTTCTTCCCCAAAACTGGGGAATACGGCGAATACACCCCTATCGCGGCGGTCCCTGCGGCCATCAACGGCCGGGACCCGCGGCTAATACAGGACATCACCGAGCACGGTGATGCCCTGTATTAACCCTTCAGACGTGGCAATCAAAGCTGACCGCCGCGTCTGAAAGGAAAGTGACACTAACCCGGCTGTTCAGTCGGGCTGTTCGGGATCGCTGCGATTTCACCGCGGCGGTCCCGAACAGCCCGACTGAATAGCCGGGTTAGTGCTAACAGGACACCGGGAGGGACCTTACCTGCCTCCTCGGTGTCTTCTCCGTTCAGGGATCCCTTGTATGGCCGGCGCTCTCCTTCCTCCTTCCTCGTCAGCGAGGATACCCGTCCGGCAGCAGAGACGTTACGGAGCGACGGGGACACGGCGACAGCGATGGAGCGACATCCAGGGCAGCGGTGACGGGTCCGGAGCGGCGGGGACACGTGAGTATTACCTCCTATACAGTAGTCTTCAATCTGCGGATCTCCAGATGTTGCAAAACTACAACTCCCAGCATGCCCGGAGAGCCAACGGCTGTCCGGGCATGCTGGGAGTTGTAGTTTTGCAACATCTGGAGGTCCGCAGGTTGAAGATCACTATTGGGTTCAAAATCTTTATTTTTTTTAGATTTTGCACCTATAAATTGGGTGCGTCTTATACGCCGGTGTGTCCTATAGGGCGAAAAATACGGTATATAAATTTAAAAAATCTATTACATAATTTAATCTATTACATAATTTAAGTGTTGAGGGGTTAAAAATGCTTTTAAAGTATAAAACAAGTAATTTAATCATGAACCACAATGGTCAGCTGTCCCTTCCTCAAAAACGCTCCATTTTTCCCTTTTCACTCGACCCCTGGGCTGTCGCTTTTTCAGAGTTGAGAAATCGCACTTTTTTCAGAGTGATTACACAATTACTCCGAGTGATTTTTCCATTTTGTCGGGTTAATGCCCATTTTTGAGTAAACCATGCCCATTTCGTAGGTTAAATTAAACTCTCCGAGTGTTTTTGAAAATGTAGGTTGTGCACCTAAATTTTGGGCACAGATTTGGTTGCACGCGGGATGCAACCAAATTTTGGGCGCAATAACCGAGAAAAACCGTCGGTTCTCCTTTAGTAAATGAGGGCCACTGTGTGGTAAGCCTATGCTGACTGTCGGGGCACTATTTCTGGGACCACGCACTGTACTTAAAGGACCAACAGCTCTGAGCTGTAGGCAGCAGCGAACACAAGGAGAGGAAAGAAGTTGGGCTTGTATACTTAAGCTAACCTCTTATTCAGTATTATCCAAACAGTGTGCCTCCAACTGTTGCAAAACTACAACTCCCAGCATGCCCGGACAGCCAAAGGCTGTACGGGTATGCTGGGAGTTGTAGTTTTGCCACAACTGGAGGCACACTGTTTGGAAAACACTTCTGTTCTTGTTAGAAGGTCCTCTGATGATCAGCTGATCACAGGATGTCTGATCCTAGACCACAAGGGATCAGCTGTCATCTGCAATGCAAATCTGTCCATATTTTCATGGTGCCTGAATCACAGGGGGACAGAGATTTCCATTCATAGATCTTTTCATGTTTGGGTATAGGGCAGTGTTTCCCAACCAGCGTGCCTCCAGCTGTTGCAAAACTACAATTTCCAGCATGCCCAGACAGCCTTTGGCTCCAACCTCTCAGTATCTACTCCAGGCAATCTCTATGGGAGCGCCAGAGATACCCTATTATAGTTCTCATGCATCTACTGGAGATCCTAGGGGTCCCAAAGGTCAGAACCCAGCAATCAGACTTATGTGTGAATAGGGGATACATTTTTATATACTGGAATAACCCTTTAAACATTCTCTAAAGCAAACAATCTCTGTGAATTATTTACCTACTTAAAATCTTAATACTGTACATATGTTTGTTATATGTAAAAAAACAAAAAAAAAAAAAAAAAAAACATTTTTTTTAATCAACTGGTGCCAGAAAGTTAAACAGATTTGTAAATTACTTCTATTAAAAAATCTTAATCCTTTCAGTACTTATCAGCTGCTGTTATGATCCACAGGAAGTTCTTTTCTTTTTGAATTTTTTTTCTGCCTGACCACTGTGCTCTCTGCTGACACCTCTGTCCATTTTAGGAACTGTCCAGAGCAGGAGCAAATTCCCATAGAAAACCTCTCCTGCTCTGGACAGTTCCTAAAATGGACAGAGGTGTCAGCAGAGAGCACTGTGGTCAGACAGAAAGGAAATTCAAAAAGAAAAGAACTTCCTGTGGAGCATAACAGCAGCTGATAAGCACTGAAAGGATTAAGATTTTACAAATCTGTTTAACTTTCTGGCACCAGTTGATTTAAAAAAAATAATGTTTTCCAGTGGAGTACCCCTTTATGGACCGACGGGATAAAGTTTCCCCATGAAGAGTGTGCTGTGGTGGCCCAGTATAGGACTTGCACACCTGTACCCTTGCTACACTGTCAGGCAGACTCCATTCAGTGACCCTTGGGCTCCTCTTTTTTCTGTATTCCCTAAATAGTTAACTACCACCTATGTTATTCAATAAAATGTATATAACTTCTCATATACCTTTAACCCCTTAAGGACCAAGCATTTTTCTGTTTTTACACTTTCGTTTTTTCCTCCTTACCTTTTAAAAATCATAACCCTTTCAATTTTGCACCTAAAAATCCATATGATGGCTTATTTTTTTGCGCCACCAATTCTACTTTAGAATGACATCAGTCATTTTACACAAACATTTATGGCGAAATGGAAAAAAAAATAATTGTGCGACAAAATTGAAGAAAAAACACCATTTTGTAAATTTTGGGGGTTTCTGTTTCTAGGCAGTAAATTTTTCGGTAAAAATGACACTTTATCTTTATTCTGTAGGTCCATACAATTAAAATGATCCTCTACTTATATAGGTTTGATTTTGTCGCACTTCTGGAAAAAATCATAAATACATGCAGGAAAATTTATACATTTAAAATTGTTCTTTTCTGACCCCTATAACTTTTTTATTTTTCCACGTACAGGGTGGTTTGAGGGCTAATTTTTTGCGCCGTGATCTGAAGTTTTAATCGGTACCATTTTTATTTTGATTGGACTTCTTGATTGCTTTTTATTCCTTTTTCTGTGGTATGAAAAGTGACCAAAAATACGCTAATTTGGATTTTGGAAATTTTTTGTGTGTACACCATTGACCGTGCGGTTTAATTAATTATATATTTTTATAGTTCAGACATTTACGCACGCGGCGATACCACATATGTTTATTTTTATTAGGGTTACATATTTTTAATATGGAATTTGGGAAAAGGGGGGTGATTTAAACTTTTAATAAGGAAGGGGTTAATGTGTGTGTTTTTAAACTTTTTTGAAACTTTTTTTTTTTTTTACACTTTTAGTCCCCTTAGGGGACTTTTAGGAGGAATCATTAGATTCCTCATACAGATCATTGTGGTTTCATAAAACCACATTGATCTGTGTGCTCTGCGCTCGATTGATAAAGCCTGGCCCTGCCAGGCTTAATCATTCAGAGCACCGGAGCCGCCGCCGCCGCCGCAGCAGGAGAGGTAAGCCCTCAGGCTACCTCAGTAGTGGATCGCTCCCCCGCGATCGCGCTGCGGGGGGGCCATACACCCCACTGGACCACCAGGGACTGTATACAGGCACCTTTAGACGCCGCTGTCAACTTTGACAGCGGCGATCTAAAGGGTTAATAGCCGGCCGCGGCGATCGCCGCATGTCGGCTATTAACGCCGGCCCCCAGCTACAGGAATCAGCTGAGGGCTGGCCGGTATGACGCGGGCTCGAGTCGGGAGCCCGCGTCATACCCCGGTAACGGCCATTGGACGAGTATAGACGTCCATGGTCGTTATCGGGTTAAATACTGTTGTCATGTGTTGTAACCAAGGAAGGTACCAGTGACCATGTGACCTACAGATTGACCTATGGGCAGGGCTGGTGCAAGGATTTTTGCTGCCCTAGGCGAAAGTAAATTTTGCCGCCCCCCTTGACCCCGCACACTGGCTCCGCCCTTTGACGCGCCCAACCTTACTACTGGGCTGACACACTGTAACAAACCCCCCCATCATTTAATCTCCTTACTACTGGGATGACACACTGTTACAAACCTCCTCCTCATGTAATCTCCTTACTACTGGGGTGACACACTGTAAAAAACCTCCTCTTCATGCAATCTCCTTACTACTGGGGTAACACACTGTAACAAACCTCCTCCTCATGTAATCTCCTTACTACTGGGGTGACACACTGTAACAACCTCCTCCTCATGTAATCTCCTTATTACTGGGGTGACACACTGTAACAAACCTCCTCATCATGTAATCACCTTACTACTGGGGTGACACACTGTAACAACCCTCCTCTTCATGTAATCTCCTTACTACGGAGGTGACACACTGTAACAAACCTCCTCCTCATGTAATCTCCTTACTACTGGGGTGACACACTGTAACAACCTCCTTCTCATGTAATCTCCTTACTACTGGGGTGACACACTGTAACAACCCTCCTCATCATGTAATCACCTCACTACTGGGGTGACACACTGTAACAATCCTCCTCTTCATGTAATCTCCTTACTACGGAGGTGACACACTGTAACAAACCTCCTCCTCATGTAATCTCCTTACTACTGGGGTGACACACTGTAACAAACCCCCTCTTCATGTAATCTCCTTATTACTGGGGTGACACACTGTAACAAACCTCCTCATCATGTAATCACCTTACTACTGGGGTGATACACTGTAACAAACCTCCTCCTCATGTAATCTCCTTACTACTGGGGTGACACACTGTAACAACCTCCTCCTCATGTAATCTCCTTACTACTGGGGTGACACACTGTAACAACCCTCCTCCTCATGTAATCTTCTTACTACTGGGGTGACACACTGTAGCAAACCCCCTCTTCATGTAATCTCCTTATTACTGGGGTGACACACTGTAACAAACCTCCTCATCATGTAATCTCCTTACTACTGGGGTGACACACTGTAACAACCTCCTCCTCATGTAATCTCCTTACTACTGGGGTGACACACTGTAACAACCCTCCTCATCATGTAATCACCTCACTACTGGGGTGACACACTGTAACAATCCTCCTCTTCATGTAATCTCCTTACTACGGAGGTGACACACTGTAACAAACCTCCTCCTCATGTAATCTCCTTACTACTGGGGTGACACACTGTAACAAACCCCCTCTTCATGTAATCTCCTTATTACTGGGGTGACACACTGTAACAAACCTCCTCATCATCTAATCACCTTACTACTGGGGTGATACACTGTAACAAACCTCCTCCTCATGTAATCTCCTTACTACTGGGGTAACACACTGTAACAACCTCCTCCTCATGTAATCTCCTTACTACTGGGGTGACACACTGTAACAACCCTCCTCATCATGTAATCACCTTACTATTGGGATGACACACTGTAACAATCCTCCTCTTCATGTAATCTCCTTACTACTGGGGTGACACACTGTAACAAACCTCCTCATCATGTTATCTCCTTACTACTGGGGTGACACAGTGTAACAAGCCTCCTCCTCATGTAATCTCCTTACTACTGGGGTGACACACTGTAACAAACCTCCTCATCATGTAATCTCCTTACTACTGGGGTGACACACTGTAACAAACCCCCTCCTCATGTAATCTCCTTACGACTGGGGTGACACACTGTAACAATCCTCCTTTTCATGTAATCTCCTTACTACGGAGGTGACACACTGTAACAAACCTCCTCATCATGTAATCTCCTTACTACTGGGGTGACACACTGTAACAAACCGCCTCTTCATGTAATCTCCTTATTACTGGGGTGACACACTGTAACAAACCTCCTCATCATGTAATCACCTTACTACTGGGGTGACACACTGTAACAAACCTCCTCCTCATGTAATCTCCTTACTACTGGGGTGACACACTGTAACAACCTCCTCATCATGTAATCTCCTTACTACTGGGGTGACACACTGTAACAATCCTCCTCTTCATGTAATCTCCTTACTACTGGGGTGACACACTGTAACAAACCTCCTCATCATGTAATCTCCTTACTACTGGGGTGACACACTGTAACAACCTCCTCCTCATGTAATCTCCTTATTACTGGGGTGACACACTGTAACAAACCTCCTCATCATGTAATCACCTTACTACTGGGGTGACACACTGTAACAAACCTCCTCCTCATGTAATCTCCTTACTACTGGGGTGACACACTGTAACAACCTCCTCCTCATGTAATCTCCTTACTACTGGGGTGACACACTGTAACAATCCTCCTCTTCATGTAATCTCCTTACTACTGGGGTGACACACTGTAACAAACCTCCTCATCATGTTATCTCCTTATTACTGGGGTGACACAGTGTAACAAGCCTCCTCCTCATGTAATCTCCTTACTACTGGGGTGACACACTGTAACAAACCTCCTCCTCATGTAATCTCCTTACTATTGGGGTGACACACTGTAACAACCTCCTCCTCATGTAATCTCCTTACTACTGGGGTGACACACTGTAACAACCCTCTTCATCATGTAATCACCTTACTACTGGGGTGACACACTGTAACAACCCTCCTCTTCATGTAATCTCCTTACTACGGAGGTGACACACTGTAACAAACCTCCTCCTCATGTAATCTCCTTACTACTGGGGTGACACACTGTAACAAACCCCCTCTTCATGTAATCTCCTTATTACTGGGGTGACACACTGTAACAAACCTCCTCATCATGTAATCACCTTACTACTGGGGTGACACACTGTAACAAACCTCCTCCTCATGTAATCTCCTGACTACTGGGGTGACACACTGTAACAACCTCCTCCTCATGTAATCTCCTTACTACTGGGGTGACACACTGTAACAACCCTCCTCATCATGTAATCACCTTACTACTGGGGTGACACACTGTAACAATCCTCCTCTTCATGTAATCTCCTTACTACTGGGGTGACACACTGTAACAAACCTCCTCATCATGTAATCTCCTTACTACTGGGGTGACACACTGTAACAAACCCCCTCCTCATGTAATCTCCTTACGACTGGGGTGACACACTGTAACAAACCTCCTCCTCATGTATTATCCCTACTACTGGGGTGACACACTGTAACAAACCTCCTCCTCATGTAATCTCCTAACTACTGGGTTTACACAATGTAACAAACCCCCTTCTCAGCAGACAATATCACACATAGAGGGATTAGATCAGTGTTTCCCAACCAGGGTGCCTCCAGCTGTTGCAAAACTACAACTCCCAGCATGCTCGGACAGCCAAAGGCTGTCGGGGCATGCTGGGAGTTATAGTTTTGCAACATCTGGAGGCACCCTGGTATTATACCAGCTGTATACAGATCTGTATACCATATAAGTGATTAACCCCTTAACGACCATGGACGTGTATACACGTCCAATGGCCGTTACCGAGGTATGACGCAGGCGTCATACCGGCCGGCCCCCAGCTGATTCTTGCATCTGGGGGCAGGCGTTAATAGCCGACATGCGGCGATCGCCACGGCCGGCTATTAACCCTTTAGATCGCCACTGTCAAAGCTGACAGCTGCGTCTAAAGGTGCCTGTATCCTGTCCCTGGTGGTCCAGTGGGGTGGATCGCTCCCCCGCAGCGCAATCGTGGGGGAGCGATCCACTACTGAGGTAGCCTGAGGCTTTACCTCTCCTCCTGTGTCGGCTCCGGCTCTCTGAATGATACAGCCTGGCAGGACCAGACTTTATCAATCGAGCGCAGAGCACACAGATGAATGGGATTGTATGTAATCCCATTCATCTGTATGAGGAATAAAAATTATTCCTCCTAAAAGTCCCCTAAGGGGACTAAAAGTGTAAAAGAAAAAAAGGTAAAAAAAAGTTTAACACACACATTAACCCCTTCCTTATTAAAAGTTTAAATCACCCCCCTTTAACCAAATTCCATATAAATAATATATAAACATAATAAAAATAAACGTATGTGGTATCGCCGTGTGCGTAAATGTCCGAACTACAAAAATATATCATTAGTTAAACCGCGCGGTCAATGGCGTACGCGCAAAAAAATTCCAAAGTCCAAAATAGCGTATTTTTGGTCACTTTTTATATCATGAAAAAGTGAATAAAAAGCGATCAAGAAGTACGATCAATACAAAAATGGTACCGATAAAAACTTCAGATCATGTAGCAAAAAATGAGCCCTCAAACCGCCCCATACACGGAAAAATAAAAAAGTTATAGGGGTCAGAAACTGACAATTTTAAACGTATACATTTTCCTGCATGTAGTTTCCTGCATGTAGTTACGACAAAATCAAACCTATATAAGTAGGGTATCATTTTAACCGTATGGACCTACAGAATAATGATAAGGTGTCATTTTTACCGAAAAATGCACTGCGTAGAGACGGAAGCCCCCAAAAGTTACAAAATGGCATTTTTTATTCAATAATTTTTTTTCCGTTTTTCCGTAGATTTTTGGGTAAAATGACTGATCTCACTGCAAAGTAGAATTGGTGGCGCAAAAAATAAGCCATCATATGGATTTTTATGTGCAAAATTGAAAGGGTTATGATTTTTAAAAGGTGAGGAGGAAAAAATGAAAGGGCAAAAACGGAAAAACCCGTGGTCCTTAAGGGGTTAAAATTATATTTAGGGACTCATAATCTTTTCTGACCAGCGTCGTCCTCTTTCCTTTTCTTCTCCATCCGGCTCAGACCGCCATGATGTCTTCTTCCAGCCAAAACTTCCTTTCTTCAGCATCTGTGGGACAAACATGTTAGACCCTGCATTTTTCCCCCTCCTCCCCCAGTGGCATTTCCTTAACCCCCCACCCCCTCCTCCCCCTGTACCATTTCATTAACCACTCCATCCCCCTCCCCTTGCAATTTCATTAACCTCCCCCCACCCCCCTTCTCTTCCCCCCCCCCCCATGCAATTTCGTTAACCCCCCCATCCTCCTATGCGATTTCATTAACTCCCCTCCGGGCAATTTCATTAACCCTCCACTCCCCTCCTCCCCCCCTGTGCAATTTCATTACCCCCCCCCCACCTCTCCTCTCCCCCCTATGCAATTTCATTAACCCTTCCCCCCTCCTCTCCTCCCCCCTGTGCAATTGCATTAACCCCCCACCTCTCTTTTCCCCCTATGCAATTTCATTAACCCTCTCCCCCACCTCTCCTCTCCCCCTATGCAATTTCATTAACCCTCCCCCTCCTCTCCTCTCCCCCCTGTGCAGTTTAATTAACCCTCCCCCACCTCTCCCCCTATGCAATTTCATTAACCCTCCCCCCTCCTCTCCTCTCCCCCCCTGTGCAATTCCCCCCGCCCCCTCCCTGTACAATTTCATTAGCCCCCCCCACCCCCCTAAGCTGCCGTCTCACCTGTCAGATTCCTCCGGGCAGGGCAGGCAGCTTGTCTTCTTTTCCACAGCAGCTCTGGTGAGGACGAGTGGCGCTGCGCTCCAGTGATGATGAGTGACGTCCCCCGCCGCAGTGTCAGGGGCGTCACTCGTCATCCAGTGCCGGCCCGCTGCAGGCTGTTTCTGATGGGAAGTCACTGCGGGCTGGCAATTAGAGTGGTGAGCGCGGCCGCGCGGTGAAGCTGGATTCGGTCGGGGGTTGCGGGGAAGGCGGGGGTTTACAGAAAACATGTGACAGCTGCACTATAATATACTGTATTATAGAGGACATTCATCAAAACCTGTGCAGAGAAAGAGCGGTGCAGTCGCCCATAGCAACCAATCAGATAGTTTCTTTCATTTTGTAGAGGGCTTTTCCTCTGCATAGGTTTTAATAAAGCTCTCCCTATATGCCCCGGTCTGACCTCTATATGACAGAACGTGCACTGTACTCGGCCTCACCCAGCACCCATCCCCAATCACCCATCACCCATCCCCAATCACCCAGCACCCATCACCAATCACCCAGCACCCATCACCAATCACCCAGCACCCATCCCCAATCACCCATCCCCAATCACCCAGCACCCATCACCCAGCACCCACCTTATGCAGGAATCTCCACACAGCTCTGGTCCTTACACTGAAGAGATGGACACCACACTAATATATGCTTACA